>NW_007577991.1:285846-326458 GCF_000690725.1 Stegastes partitus
GGAACAGTTTTTTGATTCTGTTTAAATACTTGAATCCTTTCTACCATCTGGATTATATGTGGCCAGCTGATACATTGTACTGTAACGAGGAAACTAGACAGAGAAAATTGCATCCTGACAGAGTTCAGCAAAGTGTTGTCTGGTTCCCAGGTAAATGCGTCTGAAAACCAAGCAGGCGTTTAAATGATTCCTCTCAGATGCAAGTACAACTGAGTGGGTGTGCATAATGTGTTCTGTGACTCGCTGAACCCATATGTTGTGATCTATGCTGATCTGTTGTTTAGCTTGTGTTCTGTGTTTCTCTGTTGAATGTGTGTTTGAACATGTCACACAGTCTCTGCTCTGCACTTACGGTATGCCAATCTCAAACAGGTTGTTCTGGATGAGCTGCTTGCCTAACATGGTGATGCACAACTGGATGCACAGCTCCATAAGACAGCCTGCATGGGCACACTGGAGGAGAGACAGCGAACAAATGTCAGAAAGTGTGAAAGTGAGGCACAAGAGCATGAAGTAAAGGGGTGTTTAAAGAGTTGACAACAGGGATGGGAAAGTGATGTTAAAATCAGTTCAAACAATAGGAACAGAACAGTCACAGTTGTTATGTCAGATAAAACGCCGTTATCCTTTTTTGTGACATAAAATGTTATGTTGGAGTCGGAATCCAAGGCTAACGGTATGTTAAGGCTATTTTTTATATGTTCTGTTCGTTTCTCCTAAAAACCTGTTGGATAGCAAGGTTTTTGGATTGTTAAGGATTGGAATGTCAAGTCATGACTGTATATAGTTTTAGTTGCTTGATGGGATAGTTGGAATAACAGCAACCTTAGCCTTTAAGTCAGACTGTGTTTAGTGCAGTTACCTCCTCCATTCTGTATGATCCAACAACATATAAGTAGTTTCCAGGTCTCCCAACAAGCCTGTAAACAAACACAACCATCACATGAGGAAAGCAGGAAGTACGCATTATGGTCATGTCCCCTGTGTACCAATGGCTACCAGCAGTTGGCAGCAGTGCTGAGAGTATTTGATTTACTATTGAGTCATATACGTTTGATAAAAATGATTAAACTTGAAAAGCGAGCAGTGAGAGGGGGTTGTTTTACCTGCCCCTGAAAAAGGCCAAATAAACAATGGGTGTGAAGGCATTGACAAACTTCAGGATGAAAGTTTTGAAGATGAGGCGCTCCTCGAAGCTCTTGTCTGTTTTTGGCACCTCTGAAAAAAAGACGACACGAGACTTTGTTATTTCACATACACAACTCACTCAGGAGCTTTACTGTTTTTAAAGACTGTCAGAGATCCAATTGAAAAATGACACTGATTGTCTGCCATGTCTGGATCTAACTGCATTTTCAATCAACGGCTTACTTAACATCAGCCACAGTAAGCTACCAGTCAATCTGGAACAATGACAGACAAAAGCTTTGAGTGTACTGGCTTGAGTGAAAGTATTTAATTGTGCATTAATTAAACTTTTCAGTTGGAACAAAGCATCCTTTTTTCCCTTGTTGAGTTTCTTGGCCATGCTATAAATGATCAAATGATCATTGCTTATTCTTTATCCTGAAAGCTGTGTGGTTGTTTAGAGTAATTTTATATTTGTAATCATATTTGATATTTAACAATAGGATCGATATGTTGAAGAAATGAACTCAAATTAAATTCTAAAGATATTTGGTCTCTGACTTCTCATGGACGGTAAAGCTCAAAACCACCCCTTGAGACAAACACATCCGTGATTGGTTAGATGCTGATTTTAATTTGACTCCAAACCTCTTTGTATAAAAGAAAGTCACTGGAATGCAACCCGGTGCTTTCCACTATTTTATTGGCCTCTTTGTTCTTTTATGATAGGTTTTTAGTTCTTCTCTTTCTACTTTAATTGGGTTGTTTTATGTTAAGTATCAGGGTTCTTGTGTTAACTTTTATAATACAACAGTGCAAACATCTTCTATTTAACTATGAGCTTTGCCTCCTAGTATTTAACTGCGGCACTTTTTATTGCAACTATGCAAAGGTGCCGTGTTGTCTCTGTGTTCCAGAACCAACTTCTCTTGCAGATCTTCACATCTCCATATCTCCTCCTGACGTCACACACTGATCCCACAGCTTCAATATGCAACTATCACTTTTTTCTGCTAAACAGGTGAATTTAGCAACTACAATTGGCTTATCAATTCCAAAGTGAATTTAAATTGATCACCGCTCTACCAGCTGCTTCCAGTGACAATCACTGTTAATATTTAGTTTACCTGCATTCATTCATTCACTGTCTGCCGTTTGTTACGTCATTATTGTCTTATCGTTTGTTTGTAGCAGTAGTTCATAAATGTTCAGTGAATAATTATTATCAGTTCTACCGTGTATTTCTTTGTTTGGGAACTAGAGGCAAATGAAATCAGAGTTCACAACTTCTGATTATAAGATTTATCAATACTAGTAGACTTGATACATTTATGAATATTCAATCTGAAATATTCATGATGAAGGTCTCTCAGATGACCTGATTTAAAAGATCTGAGTGGAGCCCCTGATTTTAAATGAATGTACATTTTTAATCATAAAGTGTTGCTTACCCCATGTTATATATTTCATGTGCAAACTAAATAAAGCATATTCTTTACTGTAAGGTGCCTTCCAGACATATTTTAAAAACAGATTAAAAAAAAAGACTTTGTCTAATACATCGTTTTTCATTTCATTTGTAAGACATCCTTAACATGGCAACATCTCTCTGCCTCAGAAGAAAATTAAAGATATTTAATGTCTAAAGTTTACCAGTTGCATGAGATTTCATCAATAAAAAGTTCAAAGTTGCAAGAATGAGTGAGCAAGTAGAGAGTCCCCAGTAAAATTTTGTCTTTAAGAGCTTAACAGTGAAATGTGCCTCACCTAGTGTGGTGAGCCAACGGGCGATGGCGGCGTAAATTTCATCTAAGATGATGATGACGATGAGGTTGATGATGGCTGCTGTGGTTTTGACAGTGGCTCGGATGTTGGACCGTGCTGCAGGGTAGGTGCTCATGTGCAGAGCTGCCTTGATGCTAATCCGGTACAGGATGACCCCAAACACTATGGCGAACGTCACAGTAATCTAAAAGTCAGGAGACAGAGGAAAACTCTAGTGTGGCACAACAGTCAGTCAAGGTGAGAAAGAGTGATTACAGGTGTTGACATGCAAAAGCCTTCTGATAAACTCCCTTTGTTGATATTGGCAAGAATTGTACAGCAGTTATCATAACAAAGCCACACTCCAGGATGCCAAAGAAGCCTCATATATTTGCAGGTGTGCAATGAAAACAAGAAGAACTGCTCTTCTGACATGCATCATTTGAGCCTGTGTTTTACTACATTCATGCCTTTGTGTGCTGCTACACTGCAATTTTCTCTTATTCAGTCCGACAGCTCTCAACAGTTCAGTTCAGAACCATTTTACAGTGTAAAATATTGGCTGGAATCAGATTCCATTTTGGCTACTTTCAAAAGCATTTTTTTAAAAAAAAAAAGCTCTTTCTGGCTCTCTGTGTCTGCGTCTCTTTGGCTGTGCTGTGTGTGTCGTATCCCAAGTTGAGTGTTGCTGGAAAGAAAAGCACTTAACCTACGTGTCGTAAAACACCTAAAAATCTCCAAGATTTATTGATGCCTTCTTCAATGTAGGAAGATTAGTATGATTATTATGATGTCAGCTAGTACATTTGTTACATTAGCATAATACTGCATTTGTATTGTTTAGCTGGCTTCTATATGTACTGCTGCCAAACACGGACTGTAGGTCTGTAGGTCTCACATATCATGGCAGTTGCCAGGTGTTTTATTTTCTCTTCCTGAGAAAGCCTTTTACAATGAAAAAAGAATGACTAAAATACAACACGGGTTCAGCTCAGTATGTTTTTTCAGATCTGTTGGTTGTACTCAGGTGGATCAGGTTCCAGGTTCCAAAGATGGATACAAGTCAGCAGAATCATGCCCACACAGATTTTCCAGTAGCCTTCACTGTGTAGCAGACGTGTTGAATCTGCATAACAAAAGCTTTTATCTCGGTATTTTTGAAACAGCAAGCAACGCTGGCTGTTTTCTCTTTCCATATCACTGCACATTATCGACATATTCGAAATAAGGCATGGAGCTCAAAAGCTTAAACTAACCTGAAACCACCCTCAAGTATCAGATTTGAATAATTTTGAACTCCTAAAAAATGTGTCCCTGTTGACACATGCAAGTAAATTAATTTGCCAAAAAAAAAATGAACTCATCAATCATCAGCATGAGCCTACAATGTCCGGTGGATGGCACAAACTATAACATGTTTGGATGTATTTGCCAGACTGACAGACTTCTGACTTATATATGTCAGTTTTTACGAAGCAAGCGAATACCGGAAGTACAGAACGGTTACGGCTGGTGGACCTACAATTTCCATATGATATGCACTAAAGTTAAACTAAGAAATTAAATTGAGAAGGAAATGTATCTGTGAAGTTTCTCCTTATGTGCTTGATACAACCCTTTTTAAAAATCTGTTAGTACACCGTTGCCCATAAAGTTGGAATAATTTTTGTTTTCAGACACATTCCTCTTTTTATTTCTTTTTATACACATCAATAATCACTTCTGACCAGGTTCAGTGATGACATACTGAGTCCCAGTTACCAGGTGAAACCAATTCTGACTTCAGGATCTGACTGAAGAGTGGGACTTCCTGCCCACTGACACCATCAACAAGCTTGTAGACAGTATGCCACCATGTCTTAATGCACTGATCCGTGTCAGGGGTGGCCGTACTCAATATCAGTGACTAGTGACATTTAAAAAAGAGTAATATTGGGCATTCTTATGCATGAAAGCCCCTCAAATCTGTGTCTCCTGTTAAATTGACCAAGGTTGAAGAACTGAAACAAAACCCTGAATCCTATTGTTCCAAACCACTAATTCTGTTTAAGCCTGAAAACACAGTTTGCAAAAGTTAATTGTGGTAATTTTACTGTCAAAAACAAGTCACATTGTCACAATCATTTCATGAGAAAAGGAAAAAAAAATATTTTATTCCAACTTCATGTGCAACAGTGTATTTTTATTGTAGTGTGAGCCTTGACAGGGAGCCAGTATCCACAAAACAGGACCTCCCCTAAATGAAAGGTAGCCAACATTAGATGCCTGCTGTAAAAAAAAAAAGATTAATGTTTCATTAAGTCATGTAATTAGCCAGATAACTGAAGTCATCACTCTCATCGCTGCTCTGACTCGGATAACTGGTTTTTGGCAGACACTGGCAGAGTCTAGTAAAGCAGCCAAAAGTCGCATTCAGGCTTTATAAGCATTAACAAATGTTAATTGGAAGAAAGCGTCACTGCTGATATAATCTGCTGCTGGTAATGTGGAGGGATTAACCAGTGAAAGTGATCACCAGCCAGAGGAAAGACGCTGCTATAATGTTTTCTAGATGGATTACTAACAAAAAAAAAAGAATAAAAAAAAGATCATTAACAGATCAGCAAGAGATTTACTAGTGCAGGAACCAAAAAAGAAGCATTTAAACTTAGTGTTATGTTGCCAAATCTGGAGGTACATTTGAGTAGGTAAGAATATTCTATGGTTCAACTGCCACACATGTGCTGGTGGTGTAACTGTGTGGAGACTGCTGGGACTCACCATGAAGCACATCATGACCACTGTAGTCAGGTACGCTGGCATTCTGTCTGTACATGTCAGCTTCACCTTCTCATCCTAAAGCGCATACACACAAACACACACACACACAGACAGAGTGAAGCACATTAGGAACGAGGTGTCACAGTCTCATGTCTTTCTGTCAGCAGCAGCTCTCTACACTCTGGTCATGCCGTTGCACACAGCACACACCATGAACATACAGACAGTCTGTGGCTCCAGTGGAGCACAGCTAATCCCGCCTAGAGCTATTGTGTCACATTCAAGCCCAGTAAAGAACTGGGTCAGGCACTCAGGCGACTGCGTGTGTGGGTGTATTTGATGAAAAGGAAGACATGACCTTGGTACAAGACAAAAACATAAGGCTGATTAAGAACATGACCATGGCCAAAGCGGAACCTTGTCAGGAGATCGTGTTATGTTGAATGTGACGTCTTCACCCTCAGTGCTTTCTACGACATACGAACATGTTTCAGTGTTTCATCAGCACTCGCTCTACAAGGTGCTAATGAAGACACAATTAGATTTTAATCGTACACAACTCAGAGTTGCAGCTTCCTAAGAACTGTCAGCTACTGATGGTCAGTGTTTGTTTCTTGGCTGTTGCTGCTTGTCTGTACATGTGAGCGTTGGAGGATATCATATTGGAATAGACCTATCAATTCAACCTGTTAAAATAACTTAATGTGTGATGGATAAAAGGGCTATGTTATGATGACCATATGTAGTGATCAAATGAAGAAAAAAAAACAACCTCTAAAGAAAGAGCATTTTTTGGGCCTAAACAAATTACCACTCTGGTTCCTGGCCTGTACTGGCCTGAAGAGATTAAGAGAGAAAGGAATGTGTAAAGCCTTTGGTAGTTAAATTTACTACTGACATTGGTTGCAACAGGCAGCGGTTAACAAATGAGAGTCAGCCATTTAATAACTTTAAAAATAATGAATAGATTTATGAGCGATACTTTCTCTTCTGTCATTTGTGAGTCCCTTCATTTCCTCTGAGTTTGTAGTGGTTTTCTTTCCCACAAATTCACAAAAGATGGAGCACAAACTGTGACACTCTTTAGACTACAGTTGACTAAGTGCCATAATCACAAAAAAGTGGAGATGGAATGACTGAACAAAGTGGCGAGTTCAGTGTGAAACTAACTAGTTTTGACTTTTACTCTCTGACAATCAGCCTGCCCTGTTTCACATCTTCTAAAGTGCATCACGTCCTCTTGACTAATTTCCCATCTTCCAGGCAGCTGCTGATTTTGGTTCTTTTCAGCATATTATAGAAAGCCACATGCACAGACTAACAAAGAAACACTGTATTGTGTCAATAAAGGCAGAAAAGAGAAGGAATGGATAAAATTAATATAGATCTCCAAATGCTATAAAAATCTCTGAAAATGTCTTGTGGAGTGGAAATACACTCAACACGTTTGTTGCACCCCAAAGATATGCACAAGGCCTTTTAGTCATCTAACAGTGAATTTAAACTTTGTTTAGAAGAAAACTTCAACCTTCTATTTTTAAGATATGAGTCATGATGTAAATTACACAACTTCCATGTTTGCTTACTTAGATTGTCCGACAATGTGGCTTGTGGATGCAGCTCTTCTGCAGCTGACTGCATCGCTAAAGTTAGGAGAACGTTTGTAAACAATGGAACAAACCAATGGTAAGGTGACATATTATTTATCTGTCAAAGGAAAACTCAAAGATCTGAGGTTCTGCATGGAAACCATACCCAGACAAAAGTAAATGATATAAGGAAAAAAACCTTTAAGGCCTTTCTACAAGATAAAAACCCTACTTTCGGGAGGATGAACCTTTGGTGTCTGCATTTTGGACTGTCATCAACAATGACATGCAGACAGAGAAGAGTCTCTGCATACATCAGAAACTGGCTCAGACTACCTCAGCACCTTAGCAGTATCGGCCTGTATGGGAACATGGCCTTATACTGAAAAATACAAATCTTCCAAAGTAAAGCTGGACATCACTATGACCGACACTCTTGATGCCAGGTCCACAATGTTCTGTCTCCTCCAACCTCCAATCACCTTTTTTTTTTTTTTACCAACAGTAAAGGAACCAAAGAGAGCAACTGCAACAAAGGAATCAAGCCTATTGGATACAGCCTGAGGCTATAAAATCAAAGGTCAATCTAGACCAGAGCCTCACCTTCCCACGAGAGATCATTACAACCAGATCTCAGGCTGGTCCAGTGGCAGCCTCACAACGAGCTTTGTTCATCAAAGAGCTCACAGTGCTATGGCAGTATTCACCTGGAGGAGTGTATGAATTCAAAAAGCTAAAACAACTGAAACACATCTGCGTGTCGACTGCAGGTGCTTTGTGGCCAGGTCAGCAACCAGGCTTCTAAAAGGAATAAGAATCTGAGGAAAAGGCCTATATCAGAGCCAGAGGCTGCTGAGCAAAGCAGCAACTGGCTTTGGTGGACAGTAAGGGTAAGAACTGGGCTGCTAGATGCTCATCAGCTAGCAGTTGGTGAAAAAGCATAGGGGGGCACACTGGGGAGGCCAGGTTTCTCTGTTGAGCCCTCTGGAATGTCGTGGGCCAATTAACAGAAATTGAGTAAACAAGGTGCCCATCTGATGACGCCAGTGAGGCTTCTACAATGGCCCCCACTGTTGCATGGAACAAAATATTAAGGATAGTAGATGCCTGGCTAATGAGTCAAAAAGTCCTGCTGCTACATTTTAAACCAACTATAGACAGGTAAAGTTTCCTTGTTGTTTGTCAATGCTCATGTTGTCCCTCCCTCACCCAACAGGTCAAGGCAGTCGAGGCAAGTGCTTGCTCAAATGGAAGCGTTGGGTTTCTCTCAGTTGTATTGTAAGGTCAAATACATACTTACATGTATTTATATTGTAAGGTTTAACATTTGAAGTGCCTTCAGATGACTATATCTACTTATACATTCTGTCAGTCATGTGACTTTGTAACATTCATCTTCTATCTCTAATGGAAAGCACTTTAGGTCAACTACTGTTGTTCTAAATGTGTTATTCAAATAAAGGTTACTTAAATTGACTTAATGATCTCAGTAAAGCATTTACTGCTACCCCCACTCAAGGAAAGATTGCTGATTAAAATACAGGACTGTAAAAATAAGTTCACCTGTGATGGGTGATGCGAAAGTGTGGATAATGATGACAACAAAAGAAATGTATAAACACACAAGAAAATGAGTGTGTGTGTGTGTGTGTGTGTGTGTGTGTGTGTGTATGTATGTATGTGTAAAGTCGAAAAAGAATAAAATATTCATCATACAACTTGTTTTCAAAAAAACACTGAATACATAAAATGATAAGTCTGTCATGTAAGATGGCTCTACATACTACTGCTTCTTTAGACCTCTCACGTGACTGCAGGTATGGATTCAATAGATGAAAATAACACAGCTTTAGTTTTACCTTTGGGATTGAATGCTCCTGTTTCATTGTCTTTTGCATAACCCGGAACTCGTACTCTGCTCGGTTGTGGTCCTGGAAGAGAAATCAGTTTGCTTGTTACATTTTCTGACACAAACATTTGTCCCCAAGCAGGAAGTGTTCAAGACATTAACCAGTAAGGAAGATCCTGAAGGGGTTTCAGAATGAAGACAGCGATGAAATGAACAGCCTGCATGAAGTTTTGAAAAATGAGCACTTTATTTTTCAGTTTTAGCATCGTGCTCTGTGCAAGAAAAGAAAGAAATGCATCATTGTACCATGAAAGGATTAAGTGGAGTGAAACTAACTGTGCAGTATACAGTTGGAGTTGTGATGCTGCAGTTTATTGTGCGCAACAATAATATAAGTAACAGTTTATAATGAAACATGTACCTTTTAACCTTTGCAATGACTTTAAAATAACAGCCAAACAGCTGTGTCCTGTGCAGATTGTTTTAGTGTTTAGCCTGCATTAACACAAAGAATGGCATCAATAGGAAGAATGCCAGCAAACCATTTACAGTGAAGAAAGAACAAACCAACAACCTGTCATACTCCACTGTCATTTACTAAGGCATTTAGGCTGCTCTGGAAAAAAAATACAGCTATGCTTTTAGACAGAAACAGATGCACCTGATTAATAAGACCAGAGTTTCCAACTTGGGAAATCTAGCTCAAGGGATATTTGGATGATATTTTGTGAGGTTAAGATAAAAGATGGTGATGGTAGCAGACATAATTGATTTCAAATATCAGATCCATCTGATTATGTGGTAGACAAAGTAAATCTGAGTCTCCACGCCTAAATCTGCTATTAACCATGCAAGAAACAAATCTCCACATGACTAGTACTCCTGTCAAATAATCCTTTCATGGTGAGGAATATACGATCACATGTCCATGGAATATGCAGCCAGAAGTAAATGGATGTGTACCCATGTAACAGTAACAGCATAACAGTCTGCAGAAAGCCCACAGGACTTAAGAGGTGCTGTGTGTGAAGAGGAAACTGCATCACTAGAAAACAAAGCTGAGGGTTAGACAGTCACTTTTTGCCTGAGGGTCCATGTGTCACGGTAATGTACAGGCAGACAGACAGACAGACAGACAGACAGTGAAAACAGACAGATAAAAAGACCCAAAAGCAGATAAAAGCTGACTAGACGGCGCAAACAAAGATCTTGTCCAGTATAGACTCCAGCCAGCTGCAGGCAGAAAAATGATTTGAAGTGTATAAAATGAAGCTGTTTTTATGTGGGCAGATATTTGAGCCATTTGTGCTCTGACTCAGACTAGTCCAAACTAACAAACTACCTATTTGTGAGCAAACAACTATTTACATGCCATCAATAACAGGGTCATCAGTAGCATGAATATTATTATTTAGAGTTGAGTTTTTGGGCACCTGATGAATGCAAATCTAATGTTCGCTCCCCTCTGAACTCTGATTTGGTCCACCACTTTTTCTCTGTCTTTTTAGTTGCAAAATGACAATGACAACAGTCAGACTGAACTAAAACAGAAAATCTGTAGCTGTAGAGCCAGAACAAACAGCTGAAAAGTTATTAAATCATTTTGTGGTTCCATCCCAAACTCCTTTCAAATTACACACTCACTTTTTACTAACAATGCTGAATGGTGCAGCTTTTAAGTTCTTAAAATGCAAAGGATTACACTGACTTACCCTTATAAAAAAGGGAAAATTCCAAACATCTACCTATATCTTTGTTTTTTGGGAGGGTTCTGTTTCAGGCTGGACTTTGGAGAAACATATCAGCAGGTTTTGGAGAAATGTATGTGTTTGACATACCATTGTCTTCCGGACCACATGTCCATGTGGTCCACATCAGGGGTAAATGTGAGCTGAGCTTGTGCTGGAACAAGATCAAATGTGGACCTCATATTTTAGTAGCATAGGTACTGCATAGTGCTACATGCTTTTGCGGGTTCATGCAGTTTCTTGTGTAGCCTCTGCTGTTACTCAGCCATTAGTCAAGGACCTGGAGACTTCGATCAATAAGAGCTAAAACAGGTAATTATCAAGTCAACTCTATGCAGCTCAACTGTCTTTAATTAGTGTGTGCAGCTCATTGGTGCTTTGTGTCAGGAAGAAAAGGAAGGAACGCAAGCAGCTAGTGTGGGGGATGACTATAAATCCCACTTTATATTTGACTGTAAATCTGCATTATACATTTACTTCACTCTGTGTGCTGTTTGTCTTATGTGTATGAAGGGAACCACTGTGTCTGTTTAAAATGGGAACATCGAAAATCAAAGTCAGGGAAAAAATAAGACACAGGAGATGTGAGTCTGCAAGTCAACATGTGTCCTGTCAGCTCTGCTGCCATCAGCAGACATAAACATCCGCAACAGTACTGTGCTGAACAGCAGCATGAACAAGAGGCCACAGCATGAGGATGGACCTCACAGAGACAGAGAGGAGCTACAGGTTAAATATTGTACTGAGCAAAGACACAAGGAGGATGTCAAGTGAAAAGACCTGAGGCAGATGGTTAGACACCTTGAGGGAGAGAAGATTAGTATTTGGTAACAGCAGCTGCAGAATGGATCTGAAACAGTGAGTCCAAAAGAAAGAATGTAAGTTTAACAGCAAGAAATAAAGCAAGTTGGATCCAAACCTTATGTTCCTCCTGTGAAACACAGCACACACATGAAAACACAAGAACAAGATGAGAGTGAACAGTGTGTAGAGACTAAAACATTTCCATGTCACATTTAGATCAATACAGACTCTTAATAAAAACAAAAAGGCTNTAATGTTTCATTAAGTCATGTAATTAGCCAGATAACTGAAGTCATCACTCTCATCGCTGCTCTGACTCGGATAACTGGTTTTTGGCAGACACTGGCAGAGTCTAGTAAAGCAGCCAAAAGTCGCATTCAGGCTTTATAAGCATTAACAAATGTTAATTGGAAGAAAGCGTCACTGCTGATATAATCTGCTGCTGGTAATGTGGAGGGATTAACCAGTGAAAGTGATCACCAGCCAGAGGAAAGACGCTGCTATAATGTTTTCTAGATGGATTACTAACAAAAAAAAAAGAATAAAAAAAAGATCATTAACAGATCAGCAAGAGATTTACTAGTGCAGGAACCAAAAAAGAAGCATTTAAACTTAGTGTTATGTTGCCAAATCTGGAGGTATATTTGAGTAGGTAAGAATATTCTATGGTTCAACTGCCACACATGTGCTGGTGGTGTAACTGTGTGGAGACTGCTGGGACTCACCATGAAGCACATCATGACCACTGTAGTCAGGTACGCTGGCATTCTGTCTGTACATGTCAGCTTCACCTTCTCATCCTAAAGCGCATACACACAAACACACACACACACAGACAGAGTGAAGCACATTAGGAACGAGGTGTCACAGTCTCATGTCTTTCTGTCAGCAGCAGCTCTCTACACTCTGGTCATGCCGTTGCACACAGCACACACCATGAACATACAGACAGTCTGTGGCTCCAGTGGAGCACAGCTAATCCCGCCTAGAGCTATTGTGTCACATTCAAGCCCAGTAAAGAACTGGGTCAGGCACTCAGGCGACTGCGTGTGTGGGTGTATTTGATGAAAAGGAAGACATGACCTTGGTACAAGACAAAAACATAAGGCTGATTAAGAACATGACCATGGCCAAAGCGGAACCTTGTCAGGAGATCGTGTTATGTTGAATGTGACGTCTTCACCCTCAGTGCTTTCTACGACATACGAACATGTTTCAGTGTTTCATCAGCACTCGCTCTACAAGGTGCGAATGAAGACACAATTAGATTTTAATCGTACACAACTCAGAGTTGCAGCTTCCTAAGAACTGTCAGCTACTGATGGTCAGTGTTTGTTTCTTGGCTGTTGCTGCTTGTCTGTACATGTGAGCGTTGGAGGATATCATATTGGAATAGACCTATCAATTCAACCTGTTAAAATAACTTAATGTGTGATGGATAAAAGGGCTATGTTATGATGACCATATGTAGTGATCAAATGAAGAAAAAAAAACAACCTCTAAAGAAAGAGCATTTTTTGGGCCGAAACAAATTACCACTCTGGTTCCTGGCCTGTACTGGCCTGAAGAGATTAAGAGAGAAAGGAATGTGTAAAGCCTTTGGTAGTTAAATTTACTACTGACATTGGTTGCAACAGGCAGCGGTTAACAAATGAGAGTCAGCCATTTAATAACTTTAAAAATAATGAATAGATTTATGAGCGATACTTTCTCTTCTGTCATTTGTGAGTCCCTTCATTTCCTCTGAGTTTGTAGTGGTTTTCTTTCCCACAAATTCACAAAAGATGGAGCACAAACTGTGACACTGTGACACTCTTTAGACTACAGTTGACTAAGTGCCATAATCACAAAAAAGTGGAGATTGAATGACTGAACAAAGTGGCGAGTTCAGTGTGAAACTAACTAGTTTTGACTTTTACTCTCTGACAATCAGCCTGCCCTGTTTCACATCTTCTAAAGTGCATCACGTCCTCTTGACTAATTTCCCATCTTCCAGGCAGCTGCTGATTTTGGTTCTTTTCAGCATATTATAGAAAGCCACATGCACAGACTAACAAAGAAACACTGTATTGTGTCAATAAAGGCAGAAAAGAGAAGGAATGGATAAAATTAATATAGATCTCCAAATGCTATAAAAATCTCTGAAAATGTCTTGTGGAGTGGAAATACACTCAACACGTTTGTTGCACCCCAAAGATATGCACAAGGCCTTTTAGTCATCTAACAGTGAATTTAAACTTTGTTTAGAAGAAAACTTCAACCTTCTATTTTTAAGATATGAGTCATGATGTAAATTACACAACTTCCATGTTTGCTTACTTAGATTGTCCGACAATGTGGCTTGTGGATGCAGCTCTTCTGCAGCTGACTGCATCGCTAAAGTTAGGAGAACGTTTGTAAACAATGGAACAAACCAATGGTAAGGTGACATATTATTTATCTGTCAAAGGAAAACTCAAAGATCTGAGGTTCTGCATGGAAACCATACCCAGACAAAAGTAAATGATATAAGGAAAAAAACCTTTAAGGCCTTTCTACAAGATAAAAACCCTACTTTCGGGAGGATGAACCTTTGGTGTCTGCATTTTGGACTGTCATCAACAATGACATGCAGACAGAGAAGAGTCTCTGCATACATCAGAAACTGGCTCAGACTACCTCAGCACCTTAGCAGTATCGGCCTGTATGGGAACATGGCCTTATACTGAAAAATACAAATCTTCCAAAGTAAAGCTGGACATCACTATGACCGACACTCTTGATGCCAGGTCCACAATGTTCTGTCTCCTCCAACCTCCAATCACCTTTTTTTTTTTTTTACCAACAGTAAAGGAACCAAAGAGAGCAACTGCAACAAAGGAATCAAGCCTATTGGATACAGCCTGAGGCTATAAAATCAAAGGTCAATCTAGACCAGAGCCTCACCTTCCCACGAGAGATCATTACAACCAGATCTCAGGCTGGTCCAGTGGCAGCCTCACAACGAGCTTTGTTCATCAAAGAGCTCACAGTGCTATGGCAGTATTCACCTGGAGGAGTGTATGAATTCAAAAAGCTAAAACAACTGAAACACATCTGCGTGTCGACTGCAGGTGCTTTGTGGCCAGGTCAGCAACCAGGCTTCTAAAAGGAATAAGAATCTGAGGAAAAGGCCTATATCAGAGCCAGAGGCTGCTGAGCAAAGCAGCAACTGGCTTTGGTGGACAGTAAGGGTAAGAACTGGGCTGCTAGATGCTCATCAGCTAGCAGTTGGTGAAAAAGCATAGGGGGGCACACTGGGGAGGCCAGGTTTCTCTGTTGAGCCCTCTGGAATGTCGTGGGCCAATTAACAGAAATTGAGTAAACAAGGTGCCCATCTGATGACGCCAGTGAGGCTTCTACAATGGCCCCCACTGTTGCATGGAACAAAATATTAAGGATAGTAGATGCCTGGCTAATGAGTCAAAAAGTCCTGCTGCTACATTTTAAACCAACTATAGACAGGTAAAGTTTCCTTGTTGTTTGTCAATGCTCATGTTGTCCCTCCCTCACCCAACAGGTCAAGGCAGTCGAGGCAAGTGCTTGCTCAAATGGAAGCGTTGGGTTTCTCTCAGTTGTATTGTAAGGTCAAATACATACTTACATGTATTTATATTGTAAGGTTTAACATTTGAAGTGCCTTCAGATGACTATATCTACTTATACATTCTGTCAGTCATGTGACTTTGTAACATTCATCTTCTATCTCTAATGGAAAGCACTTTAGGTCAACTACTGTTGTTCTAAATGTGTTATTCAAATAAAGGTTACTTAAATTGACTTAATGATCTCAGTAAAGCATTTACTGCTACCCCCACTCAAGGAAAGATTGCTGATTAAAATACAGGACTGTAAAAATAAGTTCACCTGTGATGGGTGATGCGAAAGTGTGGATAATGATGACAACAAAAGAAATGTATAAACACACAAGAAAATGAGTGTGTGTGTGTGTGTGTGTGTGTGTGTGTGTGTGTATGTATGTATGTGTAAAGTCGAAAAAGAATAAAATATTCATCATACAACTTGTTTTCAAAAAAACACTGAATACATAAAATGATAAGTCTGTCATGTAAGATGGCTCTACATACTACTGCTTCTTTAGACCTCTCACGTGACTGCAGGTATGGATTCAATAGATGAAAATAACACAGCTTTAGTTTTACCTTTGGGATTGAATGCTCCTGTTTCATTGTCTTTTGCATAACCCGGAACTCGTACTCTGCTCGGTTGTGGTCCTGGAAGAGAAATCAGTTTGCTTGTTACATTTTCTGACACAAACATTTGTCCCCAAGCAGGAAGTGTTCAAGACATTAACCAGTAAGGAAGATCCTGAAGGGGTTTCAGAATGAAGACAGCGATGAAATGAACAGCCTGCATGAAGTTTTGAAAAATGAGCACTTTATTTTTCAGTTTTAGCATCGTGCTCTGTGCAAGAAAAGAAAGAAATGCATCATTGTACCATGAAAGGATTAAGTGGAGTGAAACTAACTGTGCAGTATACAGTTGGAGTTGTGATGCTGCAGTTTATTGTGCGCAACAATAATATAAGTAACAGTTTATAATGAAACATGTACCTTTTAACCTTTGCAATGACTTTAAAATAACAGCCAAACAGCTGTGTCCTGTGCAGATTGTTTTAGTGTTTAGCCTGCATTAACACAAAGAATGGCATCAATAGGAAGAATGCCAGCAAACCATTTACAGTGAAGAAAGAACAAACCAACAACCTGTCATACTCCACTGTCATTTACTAAGGCATTTAGGCTGCTCTGGAAAAAAAATACAGCTATGCTTTTAGACAGAAACAGATGCACCTGATTAATAAGACCAGAGTTTCCAACTTGGGAAATCTAGCTCAAGGGATATTTGGATGATATTTTGTGAGGTTAAGATAAAAGATGGTGATGGTAGCAGACATAATTGATTTCAAATATCAGATCCATCTGATTATGTGGTAGACAAAGTAAATCTGAGTCTCCACGCCTAAATCTGCTATTAACCATGCAAGAAACAAATCTCCACATGACTAGTACTCCTGTCAAATAATCCTTTCATGGTGAGGAATATACGATCACATGTCCATGGAATATGCAGCCAGAAGTAAATGGATGTGTACCCATGTAACAGTAACAGCATAACAGTCTGCAGAAAGCCCACAGGACTTAAGAGGTGCTGTGTGTGAAGAGGAAACTGCATCACTAGAAAACAAAGCTGAGGGTTAGACAGTCACTTTTTGCCTGAGGGTCCATGTGTCACGGTAATGTACAGGCAGACAGACAGACAGACAGACAGACAGTGAAAACAGACAGATAAAAAGACCCAAAAGCAGATAAAAGCTGACTAGACGGCGCAAACAAAGATCTTGTCCAGTATAGACTCCAGCCAGCTGCAGGCAGAAAAATGATTTGAAGTGTATAAAATGAAGCTGTTTTTATGTGGGCAGATATTTGAGCCATTTGTGCTCTGACTCAGACTAGTCCAAACTAACAAACTACCTATTTGTGAGCAAACAACTATTTACATGCCATCAATAACAGGGTCATCAGTAGCATGAATATTATTATTTAGAGTTGAGTTTTTGGGCACCTGATGAATGCAAATCTAATGTTCGCTCCCCTCTGAACTCTGATTTGGTCCACCACTTTTTCTCTGACTTTTTAGTTGCAAAATGACAATGACAACAGTCAGACTGAACTAAAACAGAAAATCTGTAGCTGTAGAGCCAGAACAAACAGCTGAAAAGTTATTAAATCATTTTGTGGTTCCATCCCAAACTCCTTTCAAATTACACACTCACTTTTTACTAACAATGCTGAATGGTGCAGCTTTTAAGTTCTTAAAATGCAAAGGATTACACTGACTTACCCTTATAAAAAAGGGAAAATTCCAAACATCTACCTATATCTTTGTTTTTTGGGAGGGTTCTGTTTCAGGCTGGACTTTGGAGAAACATATCAGCAGGTTTTGGAGAAATGTATGTGTTTGACATACCATTGTCTTCCGGACCACATGTCCATGTGGTCCACATCAGGGGTAAATGTGAGCTGAGCTTGTGCTGGAACAAGATCAAATGTGGACCTCATATTTTAGTAGCATAGGTACTGCATAGTGCTACATGCTTTTGCGGGTTCATGCAGTTTCTTGTGTAGCCTCTGCTGTTACTCAGCCATTAGTCAAGGACCTGGAGACTTCGATCAATAAGAGCTAAAACAGGTAATTATCAAGTCAACTCTATGCAGCTCAACTGTCTTTAATTAGTGTGTGCAGCTCATTGGTGCTTTGTGTCAGGAAGAAAAGGAAGGAACGCAAGCAGCTAGTGTGGGGGATGACTATAAATCCCACTTTATATTTGACTGTAAATCTGCATTATACATTTACTTCACTCTGTGTGCTGTTTGTCTTATGGGTATGAAGGGAACCACTGTCTGTTTAAAATGGGAACATCGAAAATCAAAGTCAGGGAAAAAATAAGACACAGGAGATGTGAGTCTGCAAGTCAACATGTGTCCTGTCAGCTCTGCTGCCATCAGCAGACATAAACATCAGCAACAGTACTGTGCTGAACAGCAGCATGAACAAGAGGCCACAGCATGAGGATGGACCTCACAGAGACAGAGAGGAGCTACAGGTTAAATATTGTACTGAGCAAAGACACAAGGAGGATGTCAAGTGAAAAGACCTGAGGCAGATGGTTAGACACCTTGAGGGAGAGAAGATTAGTATTTGATAACAGCAGCTGCAGAATGGATCTGAAACAGTGAGTCCAAAAGAAAGAATGTAAGTTTAACAGCAAGAAATAAAGCAAGTTGGATCCAAACCTTATGTTCCTCCTGTGAAACACAGCACACACATGAAAACACAAGAACAAGATGAGAGTGAACAGTGTGTAGAGACTAAAACATTTCCATGTCACATTTAGATCAATACAGACTCTTAATAAAAACAAAAAGGCTCTAATGAAAAGGAAAGCACTGCTCCATTTCATCATGATTAAAAAAAAAAAAAAAAGAACATCCAGTACTGATGTCTGAGGCTGAGATGTTTGTGTGGGAACCTTTCTGCTGAGTGCTGACTCACTACAGAGCAGAGACAGAGGAGTTACATTCATATTCATATCCTGACCTGTGCCTTTATGTTAGCCTTAATACTTTGTGAATGTGCTTTTAGGTTAAAGGCAGTGAAAAATGTCAATATTCTGTTCATGGTAATGAAATTACTAAAATTATTCTACACAAATTGATGGTGACGTTCACAAAGCCTGAAACTAAATTTAGGGATTCTGGAGGTAGAGGCAGACCTACAAGGAGGGACTGGCTGCTGGTTCTGAAAGTTTCCCCTAATTATGACTTCCCATTTCAAATTAATATTTTATACAATATCCACAGTGTAATGCAGTCTGCTCATGTAATGATATTTTACATAGCTGACATCTTAAAATACAGCGACACTCATAAACCTTGGCTGCTGTTGCTGTTCAGAAGTAACAAAATCTTACCATGTGAGACTGGAGGTTGTTGCACCATAGTTAATGCCTACCTATGAGTTTTTATGTAAGCAGGCTTGTACCTTGTCATTTTCTCTCACAAGACAGACATGTTTGTATTGATTACAAGCAAGACTTTCATGTTAAAACCTAACACTGACATTGGCAGAAATGACTGTCAGTTTTACTTCCAGAACCAGGGGCACCAGAAAGAGCTCCTCTAACTGACAGTATTTATATGAACTTTAGTGGCCATAAATTTAAATGACACATTCAGCATTTTCTGTACGTTTCCAGTTTTCCCATCAGCTATTTATTTTAATTCATTGTAGAATTGTGTAGAAAATGAACTTGCAGAGACTTGCAGTTTACTAGTTAATCCACCACAAAACCTCATGTCGGCTTTGATTGTGGTCAAAGCCACATTGCCAAATCAGCCATGATGAAGTAAAGATTAATTAAAGTGATTATTAAAGCTACACTGCCTACACCACAGCAGCACACATTAACAAGCATGTCAAGACTCAAACTGTTTTTACAGCAAACTGAAATGAAAACAGAACAATAGGTTGATGATGCAAAATGTTAAGTCGAAAGGATTTGTAGTTAATGGATTAAGCTCAACATGATTATGGTCCCAGAATATGATTAACTTTTCTGTTTGGTAACACAACGAATGATCAGGGCACTGATATTCATTATGAATCACACTATTTGTACAACAGTGACTGAGTTGACTTTTCATTAAGTGTCTTCAAAATGTAGTCAAACAAAAGTGACATTTTGTTACGCACGATTGATACCCCTCCCACATGCTAATCAGACATCTAACTTTCAGGAAGAAACCAAATAGTCATGTTTCCTGAAACTCCTGTTTTCAGCCATGCATCACACGTGTGTGTCTTTAAACACGTACTGTACATACATAAGGCTATTTGTGGCGTTATCTCACCTCCTCCTCCTCTCCAAAACCTGTCAGGTCCCAGATATAGTTGAGTCGCATCTGTCGCCTCTTCCAGTGCTCCATGAAGAGAACAGCTACATAAGCAAGCATACACAGCAAACTGAACACAGGCTCAAACAGCAGAAGCTACATGTCTCTGCTCATAATATCACCATCAATGAATGACCAAGGATAAGGGCTGTGAACATTTCATACTGTCAGTTTTTTTGTCCACATGTTATCCGTTTCACAAATACACAAATTGTATTTATAAAAATGAGCAATCATTAACTGTGAGTAACTGTGATACCGTCACTTTTGCACTTTGTACATTTTACACTCCTGTGAAGAAGGTTCCTGCAAGTAAACAAAATTACTTTAAACCAATAGAAAGAGCGTGTTTATTTGATGTTAAATTGTTGGTGATTGATAACACTTGTGACTAATTTTCAGCTTAAACCTACTTTAATCACTATGGGGATTGCAGTGTTTACAATAATCCTTAAGTTTACTATACTACAAGAAGACATACACATAAGGCTGCATAAGGCTGACAGTATTTGATTTTGAGTTAGTGACTTACGAATCCCACGCCAACAATGCTTTAATCTGTATCAGTATTTGTGGCAGCAGACGGAGTCAAAAATAAACTGCAGCATGTGTATTCACGATTTCTCAATAGCATACATGCACACACATGTTGCTATTTTGCTACTGATGCAGTTTGCTTACAAGGAAGAGTACATACAGTTTGGTGGCATTCTGTCTATTCAGGTCTACAGCAGGTGGATCCAGATGGCTGTCACACTGTGACTCTGTCAGACACCAGCTTCATCTAAACACATAGCAGCACTGTGGTCTGAAGGCCTGCTGCTGCTAGCAGATGGCAGCATGCTTTGGCAGGACATCAGAGGAGGGCTGGCAGTATGTTTATTCAGGAGTAACCCTTGTGGATATGTATTGTAAATTTCTTGTGCGCCTCTGAAGCAGCATCCATATTTTCTGGCAATGCTGTATGGAATGGGTTAAATGATACTGTCTATCGAGTGGAACAGTTCCAGCAATGCTTGGCTGCACAGTCTGTATTTGTAAGGCTCTACTTGCCTTGTTGCTCTATGTATGATTGGATGTGAACGTGTCTTTACCCCACAGGGCCATGAAGATGGAGAAGAAGACAGTGGCTGGGTTGTCGAATAGGTGACTAGCCCGGGCTGTTCCACACGCTGTCACCAACTTCCAGTAGCTGCAGGCGCGGTCGCACAACGGACACATGGTGATGTTGTTCCTGGGATCACAAATCTCCATACTAACAAAACAAAGGTGGAATATCCAGAGGGGTGGAGGACAGCAAAAGGTGGAGAGACATCAGAGCAACAGTTTAGATTCAGGAAAAACATTACTTGCAGACTTGTTCATCTGATTTGGATTAAATCATTTGTCATACTTTATGTATAATGTGCTTCTGAGATAAATCATGATATAGCACATTTTGTAGAAAATCATTTGAAGAACTGCCTTTGGAAAAAACAACAGGAAGGTTTTGACTAATGTAGCAAATTAAATACCTGAATTATACATTTATAAATCATTTTAGTATGGCAAAATCTCTGACAGTCAGGATATCTATTGCTTTGTGAATTATGCTCATATTGCCTAACACTGAGTGACATGCTCTGTCCAAGTAATGTCTGTAATGACTTTGTGTCGCAATAAACCTAAAGCTTTAGAGTGTTTTTATGTGAATAGGTGGAGTCACTTTGAGGGTGCGGTCTAAGCCTAGTGTTTACCATCAAGCCTGTTACCACACCACAACATTCATCTTACCATGTCAGCTCTTCTGCCATTGAGACCAAGAAATGTGTCATTAGTTCACCCTGTTTCTGATACAAATCAGCTAGTCATAACAACAGCTAGGGGGATGCAGATTCACAGAAAAGGGATGATCCTTGTAGAAATTCCATTTGTATAAGAAATACATTTTCTAACACAGTTAAGAAAAAAACTCATTCCAGACTCACTCCGCACTAACTTAATAAATGGTTTTTGATTGTAATTTGTGTAATTAATGAGAATTCAAAACAAAGTTGTGAAAATATTTTGGAATAAATGAATTCACTGAGGAATGTGCTGGGGGCCACTGACCGTGAGCAGATGAAATATTGATGTTCAGTTAACAGTACATGGTCTGCGTGTATATAGTGCTCTTCTATCTTAGTGGGACTCAAAGCACTTTACAATGTTTGCCAGTCACCCCTACACACGCACGCACACACACACGCACACACACACACACACACACGCACGCACACACGCACGCACGCACGCACGCACGCACCCAGCTGAGGACTTAAAGGCTACAAAAATAAAAAATGGAATGAAGACAAAACAGCTGCCTGTTAGATTGACGTAGGTAAGCTGGAAGTTTAACTAAGACATCATGATGAATTACAAGCAGTTCTCAAAAGGACCTCAGTGACGGAGACTGACATTGATGTTCATGATGCAACTTCAAAGAGCACAACTTCCGTAAAAAGAGACAGAAAATAATTTTATATAATGATTAGCAACAAATGGAAAACAAACTGTATGTAAGAAGGAAGATGTGTGTGCTGTGTACCTCGGTATGTTATCATCAACAGTGGCACAACCATAGAGGAACACGATGACTCCAACGATGGCAGCAGGGATTAGCATCTGTGTGTAGACTCCTAACCAGGCAAAATACAGTCCAACCTTCTCCCCAAAGTACTTTCTGTGGGAGGAGATGCAGAGGTGGACTGTCAAATTATCTGTGATACCTTACAGGTCAATTCACGCTTTTGGCATCCGCAGGTCTACGCATGTTATCCACACCTTTAAAATCCATCATTATCAGAGCTGTAATTGAAGTAGTTGCTGCAGGACTTTGGAGGTGCTTTTATTTGTACATGCTTTCCATCAACACTTCCAAATACAGTAAGAGGCTCATTTTCCACACATCCTGTGCTGTTCCACCCACTGTGCTCGACACACCTCAGGAATAATCCCTGACATGGCGCTACAGTTCAATCTGTAACCAACTGCAACATCGATATATATGTGGAAAGTACAGCCTTTCAGATTTGTTTCTTCCTGCTGTCTTTGGATTCACCTGCCTCCTGCAGAAATCTGGCAAACTTGATGATATTCTGTGATCTTGCTCATTATGTGTAAGCTGTGAGAACAGAGAGAGCTCAACACACGACTGCTGGTTCAGTGAGAGTCCTCATCTGTCTTACATGGCTGCAGGCTGGTGAAGACAGTCAATGCAGCAGCCCTGAGCTCACAGACAAATGTGTCGATGATTCACCTGATGGGTGGGACAGGAGCACTGCTGAGACACTGACCTGATGAGCCCAATAGGCTGGTACTTGTAGAAGACACTGTAGCTGGCCCACTCCTCGTACAGCAGCTGTGGAGGCAAGCAGGAGTAAATAAATAATGTGAAAGCTTCTATATAACAGTGTGTGATGTATCAGAAAAAGGTCAGGATCTGCAGGTTGTTCAGCTTTATCAGTGTTACATTACAGTATGTGCATGCTGTTTGATTTTGCTAACAGAAAAATAATGTTTACATCCTTAGTGTTATTTTGTTTACTTTAACATTGCTAGGGTTTGTTTGTTGTTTTTATTTTACCAAGCTTATGTAAAGATAGGATTCGCAACACACACACATGTGTGTGTATCTCTATGTATGTATGTATGTATGTTTGTATGTATGTATGTATGCCTGTATGTATGCCAGTATGTATGTATGTATGTATAGAATAAAACATATCTACATCAACATATTTACATCAGGAATGCAAAACACTTCCCAGAAATGCCCTGATAGCAGTCATACACAGTTTGTGTGGGCAGATCAGTTCCTCTGAGGATGACTTATTGTTTTAGCTGCACTGATTTTTGTTCCCTCATGCTTTTTTTGCATACAGAAACTGGAAGTGACACTGCCATGACAACATAAGACACAAAAATTTCCATTAATAGATAAACCCTGGTCAGGACACCAGTCCAGCACAGAGACAGACGAGGAAAATGTCCACACAGAAGTCACTGCTGCTTGTGCACAAACTGTTGTTCTTATTAACATTTTTGTCAACTCACACTTAAAACTCTTGTCTTGTCAGGGTTACTGTGTCTGAGGACACTGTTCAAAAGACTATGGAGTATATCAGACTGAAACTGTGACAGAGGGGCTAAAAACACAAAGTGGAATGACATTGGAACAGTCTGTTGGAGAACCAAGCAAAAACTTTGGTATATTTTATCTTCTCCTCATCTTAACCAACTAGTTTCATTTTCCAAAGCCTAACCATGAGTATAATTAAATAAGCATAATGAGTTGTGGTATTAGTCCTGGATGTGCACCATCATTTATAATCTTATGTTGTAAATGTAAGGATGAATTAGTGTGCTCTTGGAAGCATTCATCCGATGATCATGAGAAATAGAGTGTCTATTTGAGTGTGTATGTGTTGTCCAGTGTGATTTAAATACCATGTGGTCAGACATATTGATATGGAAATCACTGCTCTGATACTTTACAATTATTAGCTGTCTGCATTAGCGCTCTGCGTGCATGTTCAATTCCTAATAGCACATAAATCACAGTGAAAACCTGGAACATTTTCACACACAATCACACACTCTATTCACAGGCAGTGCAGGCTTTTCATCACTGAGCAGGCCCAGAGGAGCATTCAGATGGCAGATCACAGAAGACTGAGAAAACAACACTTTACATTCAACCTGGAATATCTTTACAGTCATTCCCACATCCAGGGAAAAGCTCTTTCTTCAACACGTGAACACGGCTTTGTGATATACACTCGTACAGATAAATATGTTGCTGTGGAGCACCCAGCAAAAGCTTTTCTGATGCTTAAGAAGAAGAGAAGGGGAATTATTAGGCTGTTGCCTTAGTGACACAGCCTCCAGTATAATTATGGAGAGTATTAGCAGGGGAGGAGGTGACTTCAGACTCGTGAGCTCTTCTTTCCAATTGTGTAGTTATTTTATTTTTATGCAGTAGGAGGCAAATGCTTAAAAAAATCTCAAACATTAGCACGATAGTGAGGTAGTCTGTCCAGCTTTGTATGGTAATATGGTACAAATAACTGAATAGCATGTTACTTAAAGTCACTTAAAGATTTTATACCATTGTGTTGCATTTTGATTTAAAAAACCCAGTCACGCCAGCTGATTTTATTTTCCAAATATAAGATTTTTTTGTCACGTCTGGGGAGAAATGATGTGTTGCAGTCATTAATGGCCTTAAGCTTTCCTTCCTTGTGGTTAACCCTCGTGATCAGGAGCTTATTCCTCATCCTGACAGTCATCTGAGCTGATTGGCCTGGAGCTGCAGTCCTCATCCCTCTTCCCGCAGAACCCTGTGACTGACAGGTCCGCTGCCCAGTACTACATCCCAGTCGAGCTCTGCACCGGGTTTAAAAGTGCACCCAATCTGTCAGTCTTGGTAGCTGTGATTTATAGTGAGCGGGTTGCCTCTGTGCTGCTCATTGTCTTTGTATTGTTGTCTTGTAGTCTATGTATTTAGCACTCGCTGGCTGCCTTGTGTTGGTGTGTATTTGCCAGCTGCTGGTTTCTCATTGTCTGTGTGTTCGGCAGCCACTTGTATGCAGATACTTGTGGCTCGGAGCTTTGTTGATTCGTGTAATGAAGCACCCACTACTGCCAGCTTTCCCACCACACCCGCCTTTAGTCAGGAGTCTTCCTGTCAGGTGCACTATGAGCAGGGGTGCGGCTGCTATGTGTTCAGTTTGAGTAGGTTTAGCTGTTTCCATTTGTAGTCTACTTAGCAAGTTGGTTCCCGACCAGCCCTCTTTTGATTTTATGTCTTTCATTAATCCAGCAACACCCACAGGTCTTGTTTTTTTGGCAGTTTTTGTTTGCTAATTATATTAGTAAGCATCGAGTAACACTGTCAAACCAAAAACCACTAGTGTCATGTTACTTCCCTTTGTCCGAGCAGAGCTGGAGACATCAGATTTCGCGACAGTGTTGTGTTACATTACTGTATGGGGCGACTGTTAAATGTCACTTGTCTACTGCATTTAATGTTATGTATAATGACATAATTACATGATTTAATTTTTATTATTTAACAATAATAAATAGAACGCTGCTTTCCTATTTCAGCATGATAGCAATATGGGTAAGACACAACAAAGACTCTGTCATTTAGTTGTGATTATGATCAATACTTTTAGACCAGTGTTATACCTTTATGTCAGTGACGACATGGGGGTCCACATGATTCTGTACATTTTGTCATCTTCCAAAGTCTGTGATAGTCCTTGTGAAAACCTACATGTATGCCTGTGTGCAGCCCAACATTTGTGACTACGCTACAAGGGCAGCAATGTGCCACGCTGAATACGTAGGTACAATGCCTAAATTTGAATTTAACCATTATTAGTCTTTTATAAAGGTCTGATAGGCTGTTTGTGAGCCAGCGAAGGAGAACGCTTCGGGTTGGTTCATGCAACTAAATTATGCGTTTTCATTATGTGCTTTCATGGTGGTTTGAATCTAATGCATTAAATCAATTCACCCCTCAGTACACAACTCCAGCATTTATCATACTATATTAGTAACAACTACGTGCAGCTGTCCATGCGCATATTTGTAAGGAAGTATCAAGGCTTTAGAAATTACATTATGTTTCAAGTTTGTTGCTGACAATTTTCACAAAAATGACACATTTTCACTACACTCCAAAATGTACCTGAAAATGAATTTACAAAGTGGACTTTAATTCTATTCTGTTGACAGCTCATATCTGCTATGGTTTCTAGCCTGTGTTGCCATGTGTGCATACTGCACTGGAGGTGAACTTGAGCAGGTTTGTTAAAAATAAAGGCACAGCAGTTCCACTTTTACCAGAGCTTTCTTTGGACTTACTAATGAATGGGTTTCTGTAAACGGACAGCTTTGCTTTACTTACCTTCCTGTCATTAGGTTCTGCGTTCACCCCCTCGATGTCTCCCTGTAACACACGCACGCACGCACGCACACACACACACACACACACACACACATTATTATTATCAAAGTATACAGAAATCATTGGATCAGGCCAGCAGAGGAGCAGTGATGGTGATACTCACATCATGCAGCGGATAGGCAGACGTGTAGACACCGTTGGCTAGCAGACTGGTGATGCCTGTAAGAATGCATATTGAACTGGATTATCATCATGGAGCACACACACACACACACACATACACACACACAGAGTTGCGTAACACTCAGTAAAATAAACTCCAAGCTAAACCCAGAAATGGCTTTATGCTGAAATACAGGTAAAAAGATGATGTTTGAAAACATAAAACTCCATCATGGAGATTTAATTTTTTTAAAGGTTTAGAGGGACGCAAGAACTATGCCTTAACATATAATTCTGGTTTACTCTGGCCATCAGTCCTATTGGTGGAACAAGACAGCTTGTAAACAAGTTCACAGTTTCGCCAGGTTTTCAGATAAAATAATACCTCTCAGTACACTGCCACTAGCACAGCAGGTCGGTGCCCAGGGGAACCATGAAGTCAGTCTGGAAAATGTCATTGCCACACATTTGCAAAATAACTTTCAGATTTATTTTTTTCTCAACCTAATAAACAAGGTAATACGTAAAATCTGCATGATTATATTTCTCACCCTGTAAGATCTCTTTTTTCTACCATGTATTATGTAATAGAGTAAGTCAGTCCCTAAAGTCTTCGTATGCATTATTTATTTTATGTATTCATGTTATATACCATTTCTCTGCGGGCAGCATACTAACTTGTCGAAACCAAATATAAGTTGACTTGATTTCACTGGATTTCCTGGACTCTATTGGCTTTTACAATATGCCGTTTATTAAGTGACATGATGCGCTTGACAGGTCACAGTCATGAATCCACAATTTTATTTGCCGTTAAGTCAAGACTGCAGAGGATCGGTCACAGGAGATTCAGTCCATTTTTTACAGAGAGACAATTCCACAGCCTACACTCTTCTGTGGTAGTAATTACACTAGACTCTAATGAAAGAGGCACCCAGATTAATTGCATATTGATTTATTCCTTGTATTAAAGATGTCTCTTACCCATGGAGTATTTGGCTTTGGTGCATCTTGTCCTCTTCAGTACCTCATAGACCTGGTGGCACAACAAAAAACATTAACAACTAAAAAAATGTCAGTCTTCAAATCATGCAGATATAGATGAGGAGGAGGAGCTGAACAGGTGTAATTGAAACTGAGGGCAAAATGAAGTAGGCGACCTGCTGAGTTTTATATGTCTGTCCTCAGAGACTCAGTGTGAAACCCAGAGCTTCATTTAGTTTAACTGGTGAGAGCTGAAGCGCAGCGAGAAGCCAACAACTGCTGAGATTGAGAAGCTTCTTCCAATAATAATGAGAAGTCAATCACATTATCTAGTCTTCTGTCAAGTACTGCAAAGTACTGTGTAGGTGTGTCTGTACTGAGTGGATGGCACTGCAGCATCACATGGTGCAGAATCACAAAATGTATGTCTTTTGTTATGGCAGCTACTCCCTCCTTTACAGCAAAACAAGGATTCTTTCTGGAGAAAAGTGGTTGTTGAGCACAGCATGTTGAAAACACATATGTCTATAAGAAAGAAGCGGACTTTACAACCACGAATACGAACTGTGCACACACTGTCACTGTGAAAATTAAACACTGCTCTTTAGCCTGGACATCTCATACGGGATCCACCTTCCACCCATCCATCTACTAAAGCACATACTTACTATCGAGCTCCTGGTCTTGCTGTCAAAGAATTTGTCCCTGTCAGACAGATCGAATCTGGCAACAAAAAAACACAACACGCCCAGTGTAAGGTACAGATGCAGAGAAAAAGTGCAGGCTGATAGGAGCATGCTGGTAAAACAGGCTTTACTTTACTACATAGTCCATAGATATTGGAAAGATAAGGGGAGTAAGAGGGGAAAGGCTTGACATTCAGCTTTGCAGAGTTGCAGACTATATTGTTATAGGTATTGGCTGTCCATCTTGCACACAATAAACTAAAACTAAAGCTACACCACACAAGAGTTTATGTAAAATTATACTTAAAAGACCACATGTTGCCTTAAAACCCACATCAGATGTTTCAATGAGATAACACGAACTTTTTATCTTTTCAAAATGACCTGCACAAATAGGCCAAATACAGTCACCTGTTCATGCACAAATAGGAGGCCACGTTTTTACTGTCAAGTACAGTGTCTTTATGCTACAATGTCCCAACATGGTGCTGATTAAAGCACAGAGACACCAGCTCACATTCTGTCTCATGACTGTCACTCCACCAGTCTCAGCCAACGGAGCACTGCTGAACCTTTCTATTGGCACTACTGTCCTCCGTCTACACTCTCACTACTCTGTTGTTTTAATCTTCGTGCTTGTATTAATTTACTGTTTTTCTCTCTCCGTTTGGTTTTTTCATTCATTTATTCTGCTCTGGTTTGAGCGTTTTGCTTATTACTCATGTCTTCACAGAGCAGTCCCTCCCACCTGCTGCATCACTGATTCCACTCTGCTCATTAGCCCCTCAGCATATCTGCTGCTGGTCCGTTGTATGATACGTGGAGGATTGTCCTTGAGCAGTCCACTCAGCATTCCAGCCTTTTTCTCTCCTGTCTGTTTTTCGGTTGTTTTACCTCTTCCCTGTTAGTTGGACTGGGGCTTTGCTTGCCCTCTGGTTTTTGTTTGCTGAACAACATGCCAGCCTCGAAACTGGGATCTGCCCAAAGGCCTTTAGTTAGAACAGCTTAGCAATCGCTGTTATGAGCTCTCAGCAGACAGGTTCAAACCAAATTTACAGTTTGGAATTTACACTGTTTTGCCTTGACAGGTTGCATCCAACAAGTAAACATGTAAAGATGTGAACCTTGTATGTTTTGTGATTGCAAAGTCAGTCAAGGTCACAGGGGGAGGAAAATATTTGTCTGTATGAACTAATAGAAGATGATATTAAACAACGATTGTGTTTATATTAGATGTGTGGATAATTATTGAAATGATGGAATGAATTCTCGTATGCACAAAACAAAGCTGTTATTGACACAGATTTGCAAGGTTTTTTTTATCCAGATGTTAACTGTCAGACTCCACACATATGAACATCATTCCTAGAAGAAAAACCTTTTCAAGTGAGCGTTTCAGCACTGAGAGCCTTTCATCACAGTGACTGTGTGGGCAGCTCCTGTCACTCAGTCAGCACTTGTGTTTTTGGTGGTGCTTGTCGGTCTTCATCGAGACAGTCCAAACAGACCTTGTGCCTCCGCTGACAGCCAGCTTTAGTTAAACCTGCAATTTTGGTGGGTTACTTTAATCTTTTATTCAGCGCCAGAACAACTGAAACTTCTCCCAGAAAATTACATAACTGAATTTAACGCCAGACTAGTCCAAATGTAAAAGAATGAAACATCATGTCTGATTAGGATAGACTGTGTTAATGCGCTTTGAATGCCACATTATACTGTAATCTATAATGAGGCCTAATCTTAGGAAAATGGCCTGGAGCTTTTTTCAGAATCATGAAGATTAAGTGATGGAGAAGATGTGGAGGGAGATCTCCTGCTAGCTCTTAGTCAGAGCTGTAAATATAGCTGCTCACTGCCCACTCGCTCCTCCATACATCCCAGCAGGCCGACGGTAAGACATTCTTCTTCTCTGATCGCTGACTTTGAAAGCTGTTTCACTTGTTGGGACTAAAAGAAAGCATCTGTGAAGTCATGACTTCTGCCAGCAGTTAATCCTATTATTTGTTATTCTGAGTCCTTTATTCTGCTATTCAATGCACTTTCAATATCCCCATCCCAGTGTTGACAAAATGTAAACGTCTTCTGTGATTCAGACTAGCTGTGTTTGTTTCCTGGAGGGAGAGAAAGCTGAGGGATGGGGGCTTCAGCAGCAGGCAGCAGACAGTGTCATGCTTTATCTTCCCTGCCGTAGTCCAGTGAGCCTTCATTGGCTTGTTGGGGAATTTCTCCAATTTACACCTCTGTGGTTGTCCCTGCTTGATAACTGCGTCTGTCTGCAATTTGCTGCTGAGCAGCTTGTGTACAACGGGTTTCTAGAGCAGATCTGCTGACTGCTGCAGATGATGAGAGCAGGGTGCAGGCACAAAAAAACAAAACAGTGAGTTCAGAGAGCTACAAAATCCCTATAGAGCTGAAGGTAGCGGCGGAGTGAGTAATATTTCTCTGTAGGTTCATTCCTGTGAGTAACACCTTTTATATTACACATACACCAATTATTAACATCATAAATAGTAACAGCTATTACTTGGACATGCACTGCAGATGCAATGGTACATTTTTCAGTATGTCAGCCCACATGGATCCATATTATTGAATGCAACTCAAGAATGTTGCAAATGTGGCTGTGCAGCATTTTTACTGGATACATGCTACAACATACATTAACCCTCAGAAAAATTGCACCATTTATCAGAGCCAGAAAGAACTGAGGGATTTTCAACTTTCTGACGGTTCTTAACTCATGTCTGACATGCCATACATGCAAACCAAAGCTTAAAATTGTGACATTTCATCAAAATCTCTTTATTCTAATCTCTTTTCAAAAGTCCATCTGTTCCAGATAGTGTGAAGAAAAGAAATCTGTGCTCCTCTGTGAAACTGTGAAGCCATGACTGACTCACCTATGACCAACAATCCTTTTTGTCTACACTGAAGGCTACACAGAGCAGAAACAAAACAATTTGGAAAATATGACATTATAACTTAGTTACACTGGACAAAAGACAGCTCAAAGTTCTCTCTACTTATAGCCATGGTTGTGCTGTGTGCATGGATGTGCAGGACATTACACTGTAGGGAAAAATGCTTCAGGCTCAGAGGTTTAATAAAACAGTTATCACAGAATTTGCACTTGCATAGCTTCACAAAAGGAATTTAATTTATCTACACTAGTTTTTCAATAACATCTATGATTAAAATATCTGAAATAACATTAGGTAACAATTTATTGGACTACATATTTGTTTTTAATAAATAACTTTGTGACTGATGACTACACAGTGAGGCTATGTCTACTATGATGTAGTGTAATGCAGATAAGTATCCACGTGGTAACTTCAGTAAAATGAGTTTCTGAACTGAGTCAGTTTATCAGTCGAAGCAACACACAGATAAACAAGGTGTACAAAGCTATATGTAAGAAATATTACAGTCAGTCTGATCAGTTTTCCACTGAGAGTAGAAGGTGTAGTAGATGTGACTTACAGATGCTGCTTCTCTCTGGAGAACGGATGAGAGAGGGACTTGACGCTGTCTGGTCGGTTGGCATCTACTTTTGGGTGAAGAGGAGCTGTAACTTTGTGAATGAACAATCGGATCTTCTCCACCACATTGCTTCCTTGTTTCACATCATAAACCTGCAGAGAAGATAAAAGAACTACTTTAAACAGGTGGTTTCACTGAGCTCAGGATCGTTTTCAGGAGATCGTGTAGGATAACATGATCTAAATCCTCACTGTGCCGTCTTGGGTACATTATTTCTCTGTAGAATTACGAGATGAGGGCTCTAAACAATGTAGCTGGTATTTTTGGCCTTAGTCAGCAAATCTTGTGTATTTTACACCAATATCAGATACCTCTGACTCTGGCAATTAATTTAAAAATAGATGAGATGCTGAGGTTTGTAGTTAAAGAAGAATAAAGAACAAGTAGGGGTCCTCGGACCCTAATAAAGGAGGCACTGTGCATTGTGGTACATGACAAATGACTGATGGCTTTTATGTACTTTGCTTTTTGCATTATCGGATTTTCATTACAAGGCTTGTAAGTGCTGTCACCACAAAAAAAACCCATTGAGGTGGCCTAACACTACATGTATGGAAAGGACAGCACTCCAGGAAACATTCATCTTCACACTTTGACCACTCAGCACTACAGCGACTCTTAGAGATAATTCACCGAGCCTGAGAGAGAAAAAGCTACACTAAATATGCATTGGATGGAATAGACAAATGGAGAGTTTACTGATGGCTGGCTGGAGTACCTTCTTTGTTGGCATCTTGAGCTTCATGAACTCAGCCTCCCGACACAAAACGTTCCAAGGAGCATGAATCTTCAAAAATCCAATTCCAGGGATCTTGCACTGAAAAACAATCAAGGTTTGGATAATTAAATAGTATTCTCTTTGAACCCACTACAGGAACAATTCATGACGTAGCAAAATATATTAACCACTCTTAAAATCAGCACATGTTTATGAGAGCTGACTGGCAGAGCGCAGCAGTATGCAGTTTTTCTGTTACATTGAAAGCTCTCCTAACTGACAGGAAAATCCTCTGCGTCCACTTCAGCAGAAACCTTTATACCTGGATATGAGATTGTCTCTGCAGCCTCTAATGTTATGTAAAACCACTCATACATTGTCAGACTTGTTTCACACCTTTCACCTCTGCATCTGGCCTGTCTGGATACAGAAATACATCAGAACAAATTGACAGAATCTGGCTCACAGTACACTCTAAATTATCATATATATCAACCACAACATTAAAATCGCTGATAGATGAAATGAGTATCACTGATTAACGTGCTACAGTGGCACTTATCGGTGGGTAGGATATATTAGGCAGCAAGGAAACAGTAACTTCTTGAAGTTGTTGTATTAGAAGCAAATGTAAGAATCGAAGTGACTTTGACAAGGGACAAATTGTGACGTCTTGACGACTGGGTCAGAGTAAGACTTCAACACAACGCTGTTCTTTCAAACACAAGTATTTATGTATGGATTCATGTTGGACTAAAGCTGTCATACACTGTATATGTTTGTTTTTTGCCATCACTGGGCAAATATCTCATACAAACCTTTCAGCGTATTGTAATCTAAGTGGTCTGAGAGGAAACTTTAGCTGGTCTCAGGGCTTTCCACTGATCTGATATGACTACATAAATAGCAACAAAGTCTGTGGTCAGAGCAGGATGTGGTGGCTCAAACAATCAGGCTTAGGACTTTTACTCCTGAAGCTGGGATTCAAATCCCAGGTGAAATCTCACACATTCTCCTGGGAATCCACTGCTTTGACTGGACAAGATTATCTCTGCAAAGCACCATTGTCGTGTTAATGCCATTACATTGCTGTGTTGACCGACTGTCATATAACATTTCATTAAATGTACTTATTCAATTAACTTAACACTTGAGTGTCTAAACTGTCAGACTGAGTATTATGGTAAATCAGGCATTTCTAAATATTTTAATTTTGAATATATATATATAGGACTGGCGACCTGTCCAGGGTGTCCCCTGCCTTCGCCCTATGTCAGCTGGGATGGGCTCCAGCCCCCCCGCGACCCTAGTGAGGATTAAGCAGTGTATAGATAATGTATGGATTATATATATATATATATATATATATATATATTATATATGAGCCATGTCTCCAAAGCTGAGGTACATACCAAACCATAAATTTTATTGACTACCCCCATAGTCCTGGTTAAAATAAACTAGGCTTTGTGATGGTAGATGGTTAAGTCTACACAAACAAAAAGTCCAACACTGTGACCATGACAGCAGCTCTTTATATAAGTCATTCCCATTCTCAGTGGTGAAAGTGCAGCAGAAAAACACATCTTGCTACTTTCTTTTGGCAGGTGCTCATTGTATGTTGTGTGATGAAACATCCTAAACGGTACAAGTATAAGGAAATAATAGAATTAGAAAAGGAAACTGAGTTACATCCATTATTTCTGTGTATCAGGCTGCCACATCATGTATCATCTGAACTCAAGCCTCCATAGAGCCTTGCATAAGGATACTGTTTCTAAATTCTGCCCATACATTTTCAGACCATTTACAATAACCTCTGATGACAGGCTGAATTTTACACTGAGTTGCTAAAAGCCTTTTCTGGAACATATTAAGATTAAAGCTGCTTATGTCAAAGGTTTGTTCATACACTTTTTAATGGATGATTCACTGTGTAAAGTGTCACTTTGTGTCCATTTGTCTTTTCCACAGACAAATGACAAAAACTCATTCCAGTTCTCCAATAATGAAAACAAATCTCTTTGTGTCCATGGCTCCACTCACGTAGCTCATACAGTGCAGTTACACAAGAGTTACCAGGAATATAGTCTAGCAAACATCCATATTTGGACGAGATAAGATAGAAAAATAAACACAGTAATTTCAAAGTAATATTCTGGAGTCAGTTCAAAGATGAGGATTAAATAACCGACTGACTTACTCAGAGCAACAGAAGCTAACTTAGATCTTAGTCACTTCTTTTTATTAAAAAAAGCAAAACATCTTTGATGTTATTACTATGTAAACATGACATCCACTCAAGAGCTTACTGAACACACAAACTAAATGGTTTGGTTTGGGCCGCTCACTGGTTCCTCCTGTTGTTTTTAGCGATGCTAGCAGCAGATCTCAAGTTATCGTAAACGTTACGTGTGCTACATATCTGTATGCATGTTAGGATGCTGACACTAGAATTAAACTCGATTACACCAACCTGTAATCCACTTTAGTAATAAAGTTAGTGCTTCTGGTTTCTTATAGCTCATCCGACCCACAGACACCCTCCTGCTACTGGCTTTGCACAGAACCACGCCTGTCTTCAAGCTGTGCCCATATGTACAACTTCATGAACTATTCTCTCCTCCATTCACAGTGTTTCACCTTCATCCGTTAAGGCAAGCGTTGGTTAAGACTCTGCAGGTCTCAATAAAGAACAACACAGTAATAAATTCAGTCCTTGGTCAATGGTTGACACTCTTGTCTGACTTTGATCTAGTGGTTCCCACAGAAACTTTTCATGGAGGGACCAGATGGGACCACTGAAAATCTTGTGGTGGCAAACCAAAACCAAAACCCATAACTGAATTTCAGCAATTCTATCATGCTGCTGTGGAATATGAACTAATTTTTAAACATTGTCAACGTTAGAATTAAGAAATGGCATACTTTGGTTTCTTCTTTTACTGTTAATGTTGCTAATTCTTTGCAGTGGATAGAATGACACAGGTACAGTTAAAGTTCTGGTACTGTGGGTGACCAACGGTTCAAAACAGCCCAGGGGAAGAGACAGTGTGGAGAATATGAAGGGAAAAGGTTCGCCTATAAACAAGATATCTGCATTTCATTATTTCCTGAACAACAGCCTGCTGTGAGGGTATAAAACTAAACAAATGTCAACGATAAAACACTTAGAGGAAAAAAATAAAACTGTCCCAACCACTGAGATGGAGCTCAGGACTCAACTGCACATGTACATGCACTGTGTTTTTGTATTGTGTGAAGCCAGTCTTAATGCTATTCAAGTTAAGAGTAATGTCAGGGATTCAGAACTGCCATTAATTCAATATGGGAAGTTTACACAAAAGCAACCCATGCTGCACTTGTTCGCTGAGACAGTTTAACATTTCCCAAACACAAGGGTTAGTCATCTTCTAAAAGTTCTATCATTAAAATGAAAATGTCCTTTGAGAAAATACAAATGTATATAAGGCAAGCAGCAAGAAAGGTTTATGTTAGAAGGAAACAATTTGACCTCATCAAAAGGTCAGTTGTCAAAGTACCCCATCACATTCAGGCCTACAGTTAACCGACTGTAAACCCTTCCCCCCTTCTCACCCCTTCATCCTTTTCCAGCTCTAACCCCGTCTCCAGGAGGTTTTCCTCAAACTCCTCCCGCCTGAAGCGCTTGTCATCCTCATGGTAGTCGGTCCGCTGCTCCTGGGCAGCAATCTCTGGGTCTTCCTTTGGCTGCAGCGGAGCTCGGCTGCTTCTCATGCTCAGGCTTCGTCGAAGCCGTCGTATGAAGTTGGTGTCGCCAAATCTGGACGATTGCCGCCGGATGCTGTTGGGTTTTTGGATTTGGTATGCCAGCACATAGTCCACACGCCGCCGCCCATCAGAGAAGTACGGGCCTAAGTGAGGATACAGAGGCGAGCCGTCATCCGCATAGAGGTTTTTCAATGGCTAGAAGCAAGACAGAGAGAGAGAAAGTATCATTACTATTTATATGTAGAAATATGTTTTACTATGTCACAAACACATCCTCCTTGAACACACACGCACACAAACACACATACACAGACAACACTGCTGATCTGTTTTCACTCATACTCTCATCAATTTCTTAAGCCTTGTTAGATGTGGCTGTTGTGGTGAGCAGTAAACTGGGAATATAAATCGCCCTGGAACTTTCAACTGGGACTGGCTTGCCAAAACCCATCTGGAAACACACCATCACATATGGCCTATGTCACTCTTAAAGAGGTTAAATTAACTGTAATGATATATATATATATATATATTATGAGCAAGGCAGCAACTACAATAAATAATCATTATTAATATTACTACTAACACTACAACTACCAATAATAATTTCAAGAAATAATAATTTTGTTATGCAATTTACATCTTCATGCAAATACTCTGATGTTTAAACTCTGATGCATCTCTATCAGGGATACCAACACATAAACAGGAAGTGGGTGGGCGGAGCCGTGGGACCAAACACAGCATAGCTATCTGGGAGGGAGACAAACGAGAGGGATGTGACTCCCCACAGCAGCACAGTGGGCTGCAGCTGCTGGAGGAGGAGGATGTCTCACTGTGTCTCTCCTTCTTTGTCTCTCTCTAAAGATGTGGTCCAACCGGAACAGTCCTGGTTCTCCAGCTGGCCACTACACCACTCATAATGGGTAGCAAGTGCATGAGTGCATACTGTGCCTTGGGTAACTAACACTGGGTGACCAACTGCTCAGAACATGTTACAGTTATGACAGACAGTGTGTTCCCTGGCTCCTCCATGTTCCACAGTGTCCTCTGCCAGGACATTAACCCCAAGATGTTGGGTGATGAGACACATATTGTAAAACACTTTATAGAACCCAGCTAAGATTAAAAGTGCAGATAGTTTACCGTTTAAGAGCGAGGCCCCCACATTAGGGCAATATGACCAAGTCACACATGTCAACCAACTTCTGGTATTTCTCTATAATGACACATGTTTACAACCTACCAGCGGTCTGAGTTGGCTATTGCTGAATCCTAAGTGGTGAACAAAAGTCTGTTACATACATTTTTGCAGCCACTTCAGAGCACAGAAAAACAAAAAAGTCTGATGTCACATGTGGGTGGGGGGCAGATGATAACGCTGACGGTTTCAACAGGGACATCGTGTTATTCCTCAGCAGTATATTTACCTCATGGATCACTGAACTAACGCACTCCTGGCCACCGTACATTTTAACACTTGTGAAGCAACACCACTTACTGGCTCCAGTGAGTGGTGTTGTCAGAGCGTACACTGAACGTAAGATCTTGTTCAGCAGGGACCAGCATACAACAAACATGTGCTTCTACAGTTGATTCATGTTGTCTTTTACTGCATGCCATCAAATATTAAATGTAATAGCAAGTAGCGTCTACACAGTGATATTTACATCCTGTTGTCTCCTTGTCACTGTGGCTGATAAAAGCTGACAGTACGCTGACATGCAGTGCCCCTGCACAAATGTCACCGTATACTTCATAACAGCTTTTGCTTTTTGCTTTCAAACGTAAATAAAAAATGCATATAGAGAATAAGAGGAGAACGACCGTAGGTTTTCTGGTATAACCACATGCTCTCAGCCTGTTGTGTGTACTTCAGCTTCAGTTTGGACTTCTTAAAAAGCTGGCAATAGCTGACTGTTTTGTATTGTTCTGATTGTCATCAACTCCCATTAAACGTCAAAACCAACAATGAACATATCTCCTAGCATGCCTGATATTTCTTCACTATCGCAAAAACATCATTGAGCATTATTTCCCCCTGTTTAGGTAACATTTGACAAAAACAACACTGAGCAGCTTTTTCAAGAAATATTTCAATTTTGAAAAAAATATTGGTGTGCTGTTTTTAAAGAAGCACAACTTATGTGTAGGTATGTGTGTATGTATATTTCACATGTTAACTGTTAACTTGACAGCCTGACTGATTGAAACTTCATGAAGAAAAGGGACGCTTGTGTATCTCCAAGACAGTTGCTACTTTTATCTATTACACTCACACATTAGGAGTATTTTTCTGATGCAAATGGTGGAGTGAATGTCACGGTGAAATTTGGGGTTTGAGATGCTCAGGAACAGGCTGGTAGAACTGAGTGTACTGTACCTCCCTGTCACTAGAAAACAGCTGCAGAATTCAATCATGATAAGAACTATCCTCCAACAAAACCTCTCTCTGGAAAAAAAGAACATGAAATATTATTTCATTTAATAATCTCTTTTCAGTAACACTACTGCAACACACTGGAGTACAACCAGCAATAGTGACTTTATATTTTCCTGATTTACTCTGCGTGTAATTCTAAAAAAAAACAACTGTCTGACCTTGTCAACTCTCATCTATCTGATTACAGCTTTGTACGCTGCCACTTGATGAACTAAACTCCGGGCTATTTGGAAGCTTGCTAACCCTGTCTGTGTGTGTGTGTGTGTGTGTGTGTGTGTGTGTGTGTAACACTCCTGCAGGCCATCTGATGAAGTATTGAAGCACACAGTGGTCAAACACACACAAATCCTCAGCTGCTTCCACTGACCCTGCACACAAACGTCTCACTGTTTATCTTCCTGATGAATCTTTGTTTTGATTACATTGCAAGAAAAATTATGATGCTTTTGGGAAATTATGTCACTGGGGCACCAAAAAGAGGACACGACAGGGAAAAAATAGAACATAGACACGAGACAGGAAGCTTTAACACGCACAAATGTAAGAAAAAAATACATGCTACACGTAGAATTTCACTCCATGAGGCTGTGATGCTCTTTATAAAGTAAAAAAATGGATATAAGCGTAAGTTGGTTTGGGATTTTAATAAGTAGCTGCAGCCAGCATGTCACTGTGAAGCAAACCCGTCAGCCCACTGGTGTTCAGGGGACAGTGTTCTCTAGGAGTTTGTTCAGCAGGGGGTCAGGCTCTCTGGGAGCTGTGGCAGCGTAAAGAAATGACATTTGACTGCAGATTTTACTTTTACAACCTATTTATTGAATGGCCACTTAAAATGGCTTTTTAAAGGCTGAATGTAAAAATTAAAAATAATAAATGTAAGTTGTTTTTAATAACAGAGCTCTAAGGCTCTGTTGTAGAGAAATTCTCCAAGAGGTGGCCGCTGAAGCTCAGCAGCACACATGATGCAAGCTGATCCCCTGAAGCCTGTTTCTTTAGTCAGTCTTCAACTACAAATAGAAACAATAATGAGATTGTTTTTTCTCATTTTCCTAAACCCCTATCATTTAAAATTGTTTCTAGTTTGTGTCTGATGATATACTATTACACAATTTTTTTTTACCTGACCACCATCATTGATGAGTCAGTAAACGGCTAACGATACCTGGCTAGTGTCATCTCCATCAGGTGTCTTTCTCTTCTTAGAGAAATATTTGAAGCAGCTCATCTGAAGATGCAGTCATCAGTTCCATCA
>NW_007577991.1:327472-382600 GCF_000690725.1 Stegastes partitus
CCGACCCAGTGCAGGACTCTGTAGTATGCGGCGGTGGTGTGTTTGCGACAATAAAAATAAATAAATGGATAGATAGATAGATAGATAGATAGATAGATAGATAGATAGATAGATAGATAGATAGATAGATAGATAGATAGATAGATAGATAGATAGAAGGAACGGCGGCTAGGATTTGAGCCCGCCGCTCCTAAATGAATGTAGAGGAAACACTGGGGGATCACTGGGAGGACGATACATCGACCCTGAACCTTATATATCACCTTAGTTCACAGGAATTTGTCCAGCATTTTGTTGGATGCTTCAGTCTGGACAAAACCAGCCGATAGATCAGGCTACAGAATGTGATGTACAGTTCCTTTGGGAAATTAAACACATCTAAGCTTAAAACTGTGATATTACATCCAAACAATATTTTTGTACATGTCTTGTTTCACCAAACATAAACCATTTGCTCCAGATCCTGTAAAAAAACAAACAGTTTTAGGGTAAATTGCAAACCGTGTGTCCACAGAGCAGAGAGAAGACAACAAGAGAGACTGAAAGGGGGGAAAAAAAACATGCTGGATCAATAAAATAAATGCAAAACAGTTCTAAAATATATACAGTAAGGATTTATGGAAAATGTCTAGTTGCATTTTTTTTATTTTTTTATTTTTTTTACAGATATTGTGATTTGACTTGCAATATATTTTTTAAGGCTTTTGATCAGATCTTCACTGTATAGTAGATTTAAAACAAAATGGAGAATTACCATCAAAAGTGTGAGTGTCACAGCTTAACTCTGGAAAAACTCTGCTCAGTTCTAACATACAGAGGATTATTCAAGATGCATTCAGCATAGTGAAATATCTTTCTAAAGCTGAGCTCAGCATGTATATATATTTAAGAAGAAATTCAACGTATGTGCATTTTTTTTTTTCTTTTAATGATTTATACTGCAAAAAGACATTTGAACTTCTCAGCCTTGGTTGTGCTGTTTCCACACAGCTGCAGGACTTTATGTTGCAGTGAAAAATGGGCCACAGTGTAGAAAACTGTCAAAAAATACCCACAAACTGCTTGGAGGACAGAGGATTAATACAGATCTATCAATAATCTTTAAAGGATAACTTGGCACAAACAGAAGGCACAGAGACTGATCAAAACCAGTACATTTATAAATTTAACGCCTGTATCAGTCATCAATTTAAATAGTTTTCTATGCGCTGACATTGTACCACATAATCTATAACTTTTTTGTAAATAAGTTGAGTCGTGAAATGCAGTAAATCTTCAGCGGTCCGCTCTGTACCAGTAGCACACAGAAGTGCCACTGAGGTTGCAGTTTGTAACAACGAGAGCAATATGGGAAAGTGAAGGCAGCACATACTGGATAGGAATTTGTGACAGCATTAAAAGCACCTGCTATCTGTAGTAGATGTTTACATGCTGATAAGGTCACAATTACATTACACACAGATCAGACAGTCCACTGTCAATAGGAGAGTCATAAACTCAGGTGGAATGGATCTGAATTGCCTTCATGGCTGTAGACCAACAATGAATCACAAAACTAATATTGATACAGTAGGCACTGTGCTGATAAGGAAAGCTTTCCCACTTTGCTGTGCAGCAACAGTGTGTGTTCCAGTGTGTGTCTGTGATAGAAAACATCATCAGGGGCTGTTGTGTCTGTGCGTGTGAACATGTGTACAAACTATATAAACACAAATTCCTGTTCAGCTCTCTCTCAAAAGGAAGTCGTGATCGCTGCAAAGGTCAGAGGTCACTTCTCAGAGGGCGCATGAGGATGTGGTGGTGTTCACATCACTCACCAATAGGAACTCTTTTCTCACCAAGCCATCGGGAAATGAGGTTCTCCTTTCCCCTTTGGGCTTCCACACAGCCACCCACCCACCCACACACACACACACACACACACACACATACATTGACGGAGCCATGATAAATGCAGGATGAGACAGCCCAGCAGTTTTCAAGTCAATAACTGCTTTTCACGGCAGCACCAAGGAACAATCCGGTTTTGCACGCTGAAGGGTTTAAATCACAGGACGTTAATGTGTAATTTAGATTTCAGTATCCAGCACTGCAATAGAGGCAATAATGAACGTCAAGCCCAAACAGACAAAACATAACTGTACTTGTCTGTTGATACAGATTCAACTCCCCAATACATTTTCTGGGTGTATTTTCCCTGCAGGCAGTTTTGTTTTATTTGTCCTGTTTTGAAAAATCTCTACGCTTGAATCCAGTAGAGGTGAATGAAAGGGAATTTGTGGAGCTCACAGCATTAAGACAACAAAAATACAGCCACTGCACATTGAGGTCTATGAATATATGTCACACCTCAATGACCTCAATGTACACAGCAGTAAATATATCACCGTATTTCTGAAAATCAAGGGACAAAAAGAACACATTTCTGCATGGCTAGATATCACTATAGGTAAGCAGTAAATCAGCGTATAAAAGGTTTTATCCCACACGCAGCAACCAGACAGAAGCTTTCCTGCTGCTACCGAGCAGTCTGGGAGCAAAACTTCCTCCAACGTTACAGCGGATGTAGCCCTTAATTCCTAAAACATAATTGATGATTTGCACCACTGACCATTTAATCACATTATGCAAATGAACATTTAAACCTTATTTTATTAACCAAGAAACTAGCTTTGGCTGTTTTTTTTGGGGAGGGGGTTTGTCCTCATTTAGAACCAAATCTATATTTAATTGTACAATATATTATATTTTTTCAGCCTGTCACCCAAGATTATCCATCCATCCATCCATCCATCCATCTTCTCCCGCTTATCCGTAGTCAGGACGCGGAGGCAGCGGCCTTAGCAGTGCCGCCCAGACTTTACTTTTCGATTTCACATGAAAATTCAGTTTTCGTATGATTACAACAACCTGATCCTAATTTTCTCTAGAAAATAAATGAATAGAGGAAATAAAACATACATTCATCATAAGGACTTTACTGTTTTCTTATAGCAAAAAGCAACAGCCATGAAACAGAACTGTTACTGTAAAATGGTGTGAGCACATCTGTAAAAAGAAATGAGGTCCAACTTCTAGTAAATTATATGGAAATGTCAAATAGGTTTCAAATAAAAATTGGCCTTTGTAACTCTAATGTCAACAAGTTTGAAGAAAGAAAGAAAGAAAGAAAGAAAGAAAGAAAGAAAGAAAGAAAGAAAGAAAGAAAGAAAAAGAAAAAAAGACTAAAATTAAGATGACTTTACCTGCAAATTATTTTTTATGACTAAAAAATTAACTAGTATAAACAAAGATTAATCTTTCTTAATCAACATAATCTGATGCCAAATATTCCTAATTTATTCTGGGAGTTTTTAAACAATAGAAAATATAAAGTCAATAAATACATTTTATGAGTGCAGCAAAGATATAGAAACTAACAAGGCAGAAGTCAGATGACCTTAGAACTGCTGACATGAAGATACGGTTGCTGTCAATTCAAATCATTAGATTTCTGCTGATTTCATTTTTATTCTAAGCACACCGTGTGTACAGTATGCATCAACAAGATTTAATGAATACTAAATTGATATTAAAATCTCCCTTTGATCCCAAATGCTCCATACATGACTACCAGTCCAGGCAAAGGAATGAATTCATTTCTCCTGACAGAGCTTAACCACATGATGCTCACGCAGGCTGCTAGTCTGGGACTAATAACACTAAGAACAACCACACACAATCTTGTGTTACTGCTGGAGCTGCAGGCCTGAACAATGTTAGGAGCAGTCTGGTCCTAAGCTAATGAAACCTTTTAACTGCTCAAGTCTTCAGAGAGGCTAGCAGAGAGGTGTCGGCTTATGTGAACAAACAATTTTATTATTCTTCAGTGGCAGTAAACACAACAAAGGGCCATGCTCATAATGCTGCTATATTCAGAGCATCACTAGATGTTTAAGGCTTGGAAACAGCTAGCCATGATAAACTGCAGGGCTCAGTATGCGCTGACATTTCCCAACGCAGCAGGAGAACCTCACGTGGGAGAACAACTGGCATAACTGCACACCAGTACCCCACACCAACAGCCTGAAAGGGGCATAAATGCACTTGCAATCACTGTCAAACTAACAGTTATTTTTCAGTCAAATAATCTGTCCATTACTTTCTCAATTAACTGATTAGTTGTTGCTGTCAATAAATGTCTTTTGTCCACATCCCAAAGACATTCAGTTTACTGTCACAGTAAGTACAAACTGAGGAGTAAAGAAACCAGAACATATAGAAAAAGCTGGAATCACAGAAATTAGACTTAATTTTTGTTACTTAAATCATTTAATTAATTATGAAAATAGTTAGTGAATATTTTAATAGCTGACAATTAATCAATGAATTGATTATTCATTACACCGCTTCCTCTGAGCACAGTAAATCTCATCTCATTCGAAGGATACAACAACTCTGCGTACCCCTCTACCATGTCCATGTATAGTAGCTGCAAATCCATAAAAAGGCCCAAGGACCTTCACATTACAAGTATTTAGCAAAATAATATTATTAAAAGATTTAATGTATTACATATACAGGCCTATTTTGCCCCTCTTGACTTCTTTCAGATCCACTCAGAATACACCACATCTGCTTTATTAATCACAAATGTTTAAATCCCTTAGTCTTATCTCAAAGTTATTTTTTCATCTGTTTTTTATAGACTTAGTATTTTAGCAGTTTCTTCAGCTATGTTTATTGACTAGACACATTTAAAGGCATAGTCAAGTTAATATATATATCCTATGTGTGCAATGAAAATCCTATCTGTCAATAATATTTCACTTGTTACCTATCTGGCTTTTCTCATGCTAAACCACTGAACTGATCCATGGTCAGTTGTTCTACATCAGCCCTACAGATGTAAACAGGATGTACAGCCTCTTCTATGAATCACATGGAGTTAAGCTGGCTGCGGGTCACAACTTGCACCTCAGTTTTTTAGTCTATATTTTCTAACTTAGTTGTTTTGTCAGTGTTGAAGTTATCCTGAATCAGCTATTGGCAGCCTCCATTCGTGGTGCACCCGTTAATGTGTTCATTAATGATTGTGATCTTGAAGAAAAGTTAGGAACAGTCAGACAGTATTTTTCTATGATTTCATTGTGGATTTAGGATGTTTTCCATCATTGTCATCCATGCAGTCATTCATTAGTGATACGCCGCTTTATCCTATAGAGGATTGCAGGGGCTGGAGCATGTCCCAGCTGATACTGGGCAGGTGGCCTGTCCATCACAGGGACAACACAATGAGACAGACAACCATGCACACTCACACGCACAACTATGACCAATCTCTAATCACCAATTAACCTAAACCCAGACAGATGACACATGGTGAATGTTAGAAAGTGCAGTGGTGCCATGAATAAGACAGACTGCAGTAACTAATGTCCTGTTGTTTTTTGAACACCTGCTGGCACCTCACTCAAACCTCTGATCACGCACTGGAACTCTGCAATACTGCAATGATTATGTGGATGTAATTTCTTACTATGGACTCTTTGCTCCTGGGCTTAGTGCTGGCAAAGTCCACATCCAGGTTCTTTTCTTCGCCGGGGACTGGCAGGTAGTGGTCATTCCTCCTCATCTTTGCCGGTTCCTCCAGCTGTGGGCTGCCTGAGTGCTCACAAGAGGAGAAGGGAGGAGAACCTGGGGGAAGAACACAGAGATGGATTTGGTTTTGGCTTTTAAAATAACCTTTTTCAGGGCCGCTGCTACAGCTCAACTGGTTGAGCTGGCGACCCATGTACAGCGGCTATAGTGCCCAACGTGGCAGCCATGGGTTTGAATCCCACTCATGGCCCTTTGCTGCAATCCCTTCCCCCTTTCTTCTCCCCCACTTTCCTTTCTCTGTCTTAACTACCCTATACAATAAAGGCAAAAACGCCAGAAAATAAATAAATAAACAAATAACCTTTTCCTATATTGTACTTTCTAAAAAAGATTTTAAATATTATTTTTTTGCTTTTCGGCTTTATTTGATGGGATAGTAGAGAGACAGGAAAGTGCAGAGAAGAATGGGGGAAGGACCTGCAGCAAATGGTCATGGGCTGGATTCAAACTGTATAAGAAAGACGGACTTAGCAACTGGCCCTGAAAAATGAAGCCACCCCAAAGTGTCAAAAACCTGCAGTACCACTACGTCTACTAGGTGCTGACACCAGAAAGCTCTGGCTCCATAGACCCCAGTTCCAAACAGGATAACACAGATCACAAAAGACAGCTTTAATACAGCTCAGGATTTTTTTTCTCATTTTCATGGTCAAAACAAGCAATCAGGTGGCCAATCTGAAAATAACTGAATATTGAATTTAATATAAGTCGTCAAGGTTTCGGTTATTTGGGGGCGTGGCTATTTGATTGACAGTCGGCGCTAGAATGACTGACAGTGGCGGATGGCAGGCGAATATTTGGATATTAAAATTGGTATCTGGATACCACCACAACAACCAAATATTCGGATATTCGGGTCCAGCCCTAGTATTCACAGGTTCCATTTATCACCTTTAACTTCATCTCTGCTGTTGTTGCATCATTACAATATGGAGAACATGTTGCCATCATTTATAGCAGATACGCAAAATTGAAACATCAACACATTCAGGACAAGAGCTTCTTTAATATCTTTATTACACATTAAAAAAACTACATTATTTAAACAATTCTGAACTGGAAAGATGTGTCAAAGTATGTAATAAATGGATGAAATAAATGTGTTGCCCAGCTTACAGTGGAGTGCAAATACTTAACAGTCATAAAATAAGTACTTTATGAAGACAGGGAGCTGAATGTGCAGTTGAACATTATTGTTATTACTGGATAGATGAGGAGGACATCAGTGCTGCTCTTTCTAACAGGGATGAAGAAGGAGAGAAGACTCTTAGCCTCAGGCAACCTCAACTGAATGTTCATGTTCTCTGTAGATCTTAGATCACATCAGACTAGATGTTCCCAATGATCCATATCATGGCTGGAAGGAAAAGACACAAACACTAAGAAAATGACCAACAATGTTCTTTCATTCCAACTGCTGAAACATGAAATATGAGCGTGAACAGAAAGTGTGATGTTTTTGACATTTTTTTAATCTCAAGGAAGTGTTTGTTTCCCTGGATAAGGTCAAAGAACATTTTACTGCCTTAGAAGGACAATAAAGTTGATTCTTTTTATTCCAAAGTATGATTATAGTTGATTATGGTGTGATTAATAGAGAAAAGGGAAAACAGCACTCTGATGACATGAGCTCCTCAGCCAGCTGATAAACACCGTAGTAGAGAACAGTCTGCTAGACTGATTTACATTAAACAGCAGCATAAAGTAACTCTGACTGACCTCTGAGGTTCAGTGTGAGGCTCATGTCATGGTGATCAGACCTCAGTAACTTCACTGTTTCTGGAAGAGAAGGAATCATTTCAACAGATGTTTGTCTCGGTGAAATGAACAGAAGCTGTTAAAAACCAAAGAACAGAAACACGAACTGAACTGAGCTTCATTCATTGAGCCGAGTGTTTAACACAAATCAGTGTTCTGTGGTGTAATGTTAGCTTGGTTTAGTTTCTGATGATCATTCCTGTCTGCCATGAGACAGCAGCAGTTAACAGACTGTAATAACGTTATCAATCTGTCTGTGATTGATCAGCTGTGACCTACAGGAAACTAGTCACAGACAACAGGTAACTAATGTATGACAGTGACAAACCTGATGTAGCATCAGTGTTAACTAGTCAGGAAACGTAACCACAGATTTACAGAACAACTTCTAAACGCGATGTCAGATCATGTTTTACCATCAGAGGCTCTAGTCTGATGTTAACTTACGGTAGCTTCAGCTACAGTAAGGCAGGTCGCTGCTTTATATGTAACCTCGTCCAGATGTGGACAGAAAACAATCAGCTACTGAGACGACTTTAACACTCACCTGAGAGTCTAGCTCCAGTTTTGGAGATTAATGTTGTTAGCAGCAGTGTCGGCAAACATGGCAGAAGCTGGTAAATGTGGGCAGGGAGAGAGTCCTCGACTCTCAGTCCGTCTGACCAATCACTGCTCTCTGGCACTGCCCTCTTACAATCTCTTTTTCGGCCCTGGCTCAAAAATCCAAGATGTCAACCAGGAAGTAGCAAAATACCGGCTTCATTTTCTCAGTGCAGAAACCAACAGCTGATGTCACGGTAGCTACGTCCATCTTTCTTATACAGTCTATGATTCAAACCGATGGCCGCTGCATCCGGGACTATAGCACCTGGTTATGGGTCACCTGTTGAACCTGTTGGGCTACCGAGGCGCCCCATATTGTACTTTTGATTCATATTTTGATTCATCGTAAGTAAAAAAATTCATTTGAAATCTAAACGCGTCATGGACATAGCCATCCATTATGAGACAATGAGCATCTGGGCACAGCAAGCAAAGGCCCTGCCCCTCCTATACCAAATACTACACCCTTCAACTGAAGGAGGAGATCAGAAACCAGAACATGACACAGCCACGTTGTTCTGACTCCCTTTCAGTGACATTCAGCAGGTGAAGCAGAACTCTCTGTTGGTTCAAACTGCAGCACGTCAAGCAAACATAGTTTTTTCTCCTTTAACAGAGTAAAATTCCTCAGCTGAGGGTTTGGTCGATGCAAAGGGAGAATGTTAACATCAATCACATCTGTTAGACTATGTAAAGCAGCAGCCGCTCCACGCATCTTGCATAAACTTTCAGTATCAATTACATTAGGTGGCATTCAAAAAAAATACTTTGGGATGAGATCAGCTCCACAGAAACAAATGAACTCGCAAGTTTGATTCCAATACATTTAGTCTCTCACAAAGTTGACACAGTGACAGTAAACAAATCAGTCTCAGTCTGAAGGATTCAACCATGAATTCTGGCAAACGTCACATAAAGGCACATAACAGTAGTGTGTCCACATCAGATGAGATGTCACTACTGGAGAATCGCAGCTTGGTTTCGATGAGTGGTGGCTTCTGGGCAGAGCGTGCAGGATGCAGGACATGATGCACATCAGCATACACACTCTATCACTGTGACCGACTGTGTTCACGCATGACACCTTACATGGACTTGGCACCAGGGAGCTATGTTCGGCCCAACGGATTCAGACATTTGCATTGCCACACACAGTTCAGTTGAGGGATGCAGTGCATGTGTGAAAACGGCTTAGGTGTGTGAATTCATGCCCTGAACAAGATAAAGCCCTTCACTACAGACTTTCATTTTATTCGAATTAACACTCACAATTACGGAGGCTCCCAGCATAAGGAAGGGCAGAAAAAAAAAACCCTCCACTAACAGGAAACAGCTGTCACCATGGATACTGATAAATGCCTTGTTTGCTCAGCTGTTGTATTTATTATGAGCTTTAAATGTATAATGTCCCCAAAATGAACTTGTACTTTTTGTGCAGTCCAGCTGTTATGTGATGTGTTTGATGTCATGAATGTACAGTTTCAGCAGAGAATAATCTAAGAAACAATGTATCAGCTCAGTGGGTGTTCTCCAACGACAGACCACAGCCCCTTTCACACATGCACTTGTTTACATTAATCTGATGGCATCTAAATGTGTTGGTTTCATGTCTGAGCTAACACCCTGCTCACTTTTCTGTAAAAGCCATGACAACAATCCTACTAGATCAGACCTACTAACATTTCAGAATCACTTTCAACACAGCACAACTCTGAAGTGCATGCAGATCACATTAACAGACAGGCATGCACAAGAACCAGAACTGCCTTATTGCACGATACAAATCATCAAAACTTGCCATTTCCAGCTGTAGCTGTTATTTACCGTGGTGAAGGGGATTTTGAAAACGATGACACGCAGATAATGGAAGGGGAGGAGACAGCTGTGTGCAATATGCAGCGAGGATGGCAGGTTTATACCTTCAGTTTGCATGCAATGATTTATGCTAGTTCAACATATGTCTGCTTACGAACTTGTATTTATGAAGTGGGACAAGAAGATTAATACCATTCTCACATTGGTTTGTTACACACACAACTGGAGTCAGGTTGGAGTTAGCTTAGCTTAGCATAAAGTATGATAGCGGGGGAAACTACCAGCCCGGCTCTCAAAAAGCATGTGGTTTGTCTGCCTGATCCTCCGCCATCAGCTTTGAAAGAGGAATGGTGAGGAGTCAAAGGGCTGATTTATTGGTATCTGCTTTGTGGGATGAGGTTCAGTCAGTTGACGAGATTAAAGATGTTGCCGTGTGCCACACCCTTTTGTCCTATTTCAGCTGTTAGCTGACTACTTAAACATTTGATGATAGATTGAGTGGGATTGTTGTCTACATCTAGGTCTAGTTGCCCTACTTGTTGACTGTGATGTGCCAGACTAAAAGAAGTCCTTTGTGGTTTCCTTTGCATTCCATCTCAGTGAAGTCAGAAACTAGATTTGGCAATACAGATTTGAAAATGTTCACGACCAGGTCATCAGTCAGCACAAGGCTGTTTAGTAAACGCACGACTGTAATGCTGAACGCCTCGCTGTGATTATATTTTTGCGTGTGGGAGTGTGTGGTTTCCAAATAACTCGGTGATCATGTTGGGACACCATCTTTGTGCTCGTGTGTGTGTGTGTGTGCGTGCGTGCGTGTGTGTGTGTGTAATGAGCCCTTGGTGGTTGCTTAGGCGGATCAGGAGCACCTGTGGCATCCTGTGAAGGTCTGGCATTAGTCTAATCGCTCTTCGTATCTCTCCACAGGCACCCTCTGGTTTTATTGTCTTGTCTTAGTTTATTCTTTATGTGTTCTGACACCTAACAACACTTCCACCCACATTACTCACCCATGCACCCCATGGGCTGTACTGACTTCCACAAGTCCATATTGTGAGTGTCCAATTTTGCTTGTAATGTGGCTTAATAGAATATTCATCCATGGTGTCTCCCTTTTGTTGTGGCCATTTGAGCTAGGTCATAACAATTTATAACGGTATATGCCTATATTATTAACACTTAAACTTTTTCTTGGATACAATAGAAAAAACAAAAGAAAGATATATTATTATATTATTACAGCTCATTGTTCCACTCTGTTCACCTACATGCCAGCTCTGAAGTGCAGTGGTTTGGTGCTAAACAGACAGAGTGCGGTCGGTATATCAGAGGCTTAACACTGCAGCAACTGGAATCAAGTTTGTTGAGAGTGCTAAGAGTGACTGGTGTGTCACAGCGAATACAAAATATTAATTAGTCAATCTTTTAGTCAACTTTTGAAAGTTGATTTGCAAGTTTTCATGCAGCCACTGGTATCAGTTAACTTTGGTACATGATAGAGACTAACTTGCTCAAAGCAAACCTATCACAACGATAAATAATTGGTCGTGACATCTGTATTATATGACTGCAAGCAAGGACTGCGTGCGTCAAGGGCAGAAATAGTGGAAAATCACATTCACAATGGCAGGAAAGCATGAATTATGTGATTGTGTATATCTCGGGTACGAAAGCTCTACAAGTTGACTTCATAGTGTCTTGTCTGAGCTGAAACCAGTGACTGACTGTCTAAAGCCATACAGTATGGCAATAAAGTAAAGCAATTTGGCTAAAATGACCAAAACCACCACTGTGGTACATTAAAGCAGCACTAGAAACATTCACTGCAGTGGTTTCAAATGGTCTCAGTCTCAGTTTCCAGGAAACATACAAAGTGTGTTTGTGCAGTGCTTCGTAGTAAACAGCTTCATATTCTACCCCTTTTTGACAAGTTAATGTAAGTTAATGCAATGTCCCCAAAATGTAAATTTCAAATGTGAGCCCAAAATACAGCCCAGATCGTTTCCTATCATGCCTACAATAGCCACAGTTTTAGTCCTGTTCCAAATAGTCAGTGTCTGTAGCTTGAAATAAGTGGTACTTTTAAGTATTCACATACACTTTCTGCCCTTTACTACAGCAGTATTGTACTGGGATTTCGCCTTCTTTTGTTTGTCAGTTTCTATTAGTAAAAACTGTTCAATACTAATACAAGAAGATATGAAGGAGGAAAATAAAAATCTACTTTTTATACATATCCTTGGATATGAGTTGCTTTACAGCACAAAAAAAGTGTTCAGGGCTCCAGAAATGTGGACAAAGTGAAAGATAAAAAAAAAAAAAAATCACAACATTAAAAAAAGAGAGGGCCATTTCAAGAACAACAACTGCATAATTTGCTTCTTTACACACTGAAATGACTTGTGACCATGCAGTGTGATGCTGTTATGCTGCCATGAAACCAGATTACAGTAGAAAACAGCGTGTGTCCTTCACGTCCCATTTCAGGCAACGAGTTAACAGATTATTTTACCATGACCTTTCGCTGACTTTACCCTCATTTAAAAGGTAACACTGGCTCAGACGGGACGGTGCCTCAGGTAATGTGTGCAGTAATAATGAGCCAACAGATATGGCTTGTTTATTTTCTGCAGTTAAATACCTGAGATGAACTTGACGTTACACGTCTGGCCTGGCAGGTTTGATCGTGTACAGGACAACAGCCTACTTAGGCACAGAAAACCTCATGTAAACCTGAGCATGCATCTCTCAGCACAGGTATGGTTGTTGTTTGGTTATATAGAATTTTATGTAATATAACTTTATCTAAATTTTTGTACGTGTTTCATTGTGTGAGTAAAGCACATGGCATTACTGCCTAACACTGTCTTAGGAAATTCTCCATTTTTTCTGAAATACATATAATCAGAATAGATATGATTTATGTCACTATGAAGGAGTTATATTTTGAGCATATTATATGCAGTTACAAATATTCCAACACAACAGCACCCTGCCCAAGAATAGATTTCATCTGCCAAATGTCTTGGCAGAGAGCCTAGACAGGCAGCACCCAGCATGTGTCTTGGATCTATTTTCTTAACATGCAAAGTTTTCAGTGTAACATTTGCCTCCATGATTGGTCAACATTTCTGAAATTCATATCTGGTAAATGGCCACACAAGGCTGTCATTGTAGTATGGAAGTACATGTAAAGCACTCATGAACAGATATAAGACACCCAAAAAAGATGTAACATTTCCAGCATGCAAAACACTGGAAGAGTAATTTGCTTGTTGCCTTGAGAACTATTACTGGGCGCACACAATTATGCCAGAGATTGCAATACTTGCTAAAATATTTCACTGAGCAGCTGCAGTCATCCAGTGTGAAACACACATCAAGCTGCCATACTTAGGACCACTGTTACACTGAACAGATCATGAAGGAATTAAAATCTAACTGCATGTGAATCGACAGTGTGTTTTCACAACCATCAGCTCCAGTGTGTACACGTCAGCCATGAATATTCATATCAAATGATGGAAAAAAAGTGACAGCTCATTATTTCATGGGAAAGAAAAGAGTGCCACAAAATTCTAAGAATTCATGTCTCAACAGAATAAAAGTCACAAATCATCTGAGTGACGCGCTGTATACATGGAACGAAACATGTGAATCGAAGCAGTGAGCCCAGGACTGTACCATATGGACAAATACTGTAATAGTTGTCAAAGTATGAACTTCACATAGATTCACTAACAAGGACAAATGATTATTTTATGCTTAAAGCTACACAAATAAGTATTTCCACATTATGGATCACTGTGTGCAAAGAATGAGAAAATAATTATTACCTCAACGGGTTTGCACTGAGATTTTTGTCAATATCTGACATATTGATATTTTCCAACTCATTTTCTCTGATTGCCATTGCTGATATATGTACACGTCTTCTCCACTTAATTAAAAAGAACCTCAGGTCTCCACTGTAGAGAAATTAACATTATTATTAATTATTACTCCCACTCTGGTGGTGATGGCCCACTGGCAGGTGCAGATATAAAAAATGCTTTTCAAATGCTTTACCAAATCACTGGGCAAAATAAAAACAATACCTACTTCAGCTCACATGGAAAACATGCCATATTGATTTTATGCGACATTTTCAAACCAAACATACTGATGGAAATGCCACTTTCCAGGACTGCAACCAATGATTGTTTTCATTGTCAACTAATCTATTGATTATTTTCTCTTTAAATCAATTAGATGTTTTATCTATAACATGTCACAAAACTGTTGCAAATGTAAATCAGTGTTTCCCAAAGGCCAAAATGACAATAGTGGGGTTTTGTCCACAATGCAAAGATATTTAGTTTACTATCATACAGGATGAAAGAAAGCAGAAAATGTACAGATTTGTACGGTGCAATGAGAGGATTTTTTTTTTTCTTAAAAAATGACTTGAAGTGATTAATCCACAAGGTGGAGGAGCTATGAGAGGGTGCCTGGTGTGTCCTCACTGTATCCATCAAGTCTTGTTCACACCCGTGACTTAATAGAGGTGTGACACACAGCTGGAATACAATAAAGCATGGCAGGAGCAGGACTGACAAACGCATGTAAATAATTTATATTGCTCAGTCACATGATGACATTCTTTATTAGTACTGTGTTTTTTGTGTCACTCCTCTTTTATACTTTACAACATGTGTATGTATGTGGTAAATAATAAAAATGTAAATATATACTGTGTGCTCGGCTCTAACAATACCATGGACAACTGCCACTAAAGCGCCACATGTCAGATTTACTCAATGTCTCTTTAAAACAACAGCTCAAAGGCGAGTATGCGTTTTTTCTTTTAAATGCCTGTTACCTCCACACCTCTCATCTCATCAACTCTCACCTCTAGTAGGAGGGACTAAGAAGCGAGGAAAAGGGTTGAGGACAAGAATTAAGGATGCACAAACTGAGAAATGAGAAGAGGACTCTGTCCATGTTGTGTTTACATCCTGTTCTGCTGCCCTCAAGTGGCCTAAAAACCAGTTGATGCCGCTTCAAGTGTACTAAAATGCTCAAAATTTTCAAAGATCCGACACTGAAGATGTCACCTACTTACTCCTTCATGTACACGAGACCTGTGAACTTATACCAGTAATGAAATACTGTCCAGCTGTGCCTCATGTTGTGAACTCACATCTAGTTGAAGACGTGTGAACTAAACTCAGCATCTGAATGACCCTTTAAGGTTAACTGTTGTGGCGAGTTGTGGATGTGGCCATAAGGGTTACAGCCACATATCAAACGAGCTATTTGTATAATCAAATTATTCAAATAATCGAGGCTGAAACCAGCATAGATAGACAGTAATTGGTATTCTGTAGAAGTCAAAGCCATCAGCATGTGGATTGTAAACAGATAATTAGAGGATTGTGAGGCAGCAGTCAGGGCTTCCCTCACACAAACATGTGCTACTGAATCAGTGCGCACATCAGCAGCCACAGTCCATCTAAACGACCACAGGGACTTTAGGGAAATGTGAGCTTTATTTTCACTCTCTATTTCGCGCACACAATTCCTCACCATCACTACGTTCCTGTAATTCATGCAAAATGTGGAAAGACGTCTCTTACCGAGCTCCTCTGCGCTATCATGGTGGTTTAAGCGTCCGACCGGCTCATCTTGTTGCTCCATTGGCTTTACGAAGGCGCACAGGGTTTGTAGAGAGCCCCTTATCACATCTACAGAGCTGTGAGCAGCAGCAGCAGCAGCAGCATCTACTCCTCACAGCCGCCCGCGCTGTTGCATGGAAACGCTGGACGGAGAGCTAGCACTTATTCATCTTTTGGAAAGCTGATAGACTACTGGCAAACAGTTTCCTGTCGAATTAGTCCAACAGTCCACAAACTATCTGTCCAAAAGACAGTGTCTACAAAGAGTGGGTTATTGATCTGAGTGTGATGATTAGTGGAGCCACTTCAGCTCTGAGGAGTCCTGCCTGAAGGCTTTATCTGCCAGGATGACACTGTTCTGCGCTAAAACGCCTCTCGTCCGCGTGTGAGGACGATCTCTGTCTAATGATCCAGTCACAAGCAGCAGTGATAACGCGCGGAGAAGCTCAGCGAAAATCGTGCCAAATCGGTCGAAAAATATGTTGCCTTCAATGACCACTGGAAAACAGGGAAAAGTGTCTCCCTGTTACCTGCCCACGGCTCATCTCAGGCTTCAGACCTCAGCTGTCAGTCAGTTACTTCCTCCAGAGTTTGGAAGTGAAATCTGATGACTAGTTTGTGTGTTTAGATGAACACCTAGTTGGACGTTCTCACAAAACCCACAGTAGAGAGGAGTCACCGGCCTGGACCGAGCTTCTATTTCAGGATTTTACAGCAGTTTGTATAATATTGTATAAAAGCACAAGTGTCTGTAAAAATGACAGTCCTGTGTTTTTTTTTTTTTTTTAGTGTCCTGCAAGTGCAGCTGTCACATCTTTGGTCTGTTTGTACTAACTGTTGTATATAACTGTACACTGTTTCTGGTTGGAGTCTCTCAAGTACCATAAAACATTCAGAGCGTTTAAGATGTGGCTTTGTGAAGTTTTCCATCCTCTGCACTAAAAACAATGTTTTTATTCCAAATGCCAAATTACATGAACACAGTATCTTACATAAGATCCGTCTCAAATACTTCTTTTATGTCATTGTAATTATCTCGTGAGCTTCGTGGAAAATTAAAAATGCAGAACTTCAGCAACTGTTTCAGGTTTCAATCAATCGACGGAAATAAGTGGTTCCATAAAAAGCTTAATATACTGTAACTGAGTTTGCACGTACTTCTGCATGACAGTCTTGGCAGCTTAAACAAATGATAAGAGGAGTGACCAAAACAAACCAATAATAATAATAATAATAATAATAATAATAATAATAATAATAATAATAATAATAATAATAAAGACATTTTGCCACCCTACAACACCTCTGTACCTCTGTGGCTCTGTCGTTGACTGCATTGGGCACATTTGTCCTGTTTCGTGGACATAGGCATCAGGCATTAAAAGGGGAACGTTAAGGGAACAAGCGCCTGTATTTCATGGAGGCTAACTATGGGGCAGTGAGCAGTGGTATTTCCTATGGGACATGAACGCAGCACCGTTCTCCAGCTAGAGCATCTCTGCGCCAGCTGGTGCCGCCCCCTCGCGCTCAGGTCCTCCAGTAGGCGCGAGGTGACTGGAGCGCACGAGCGAGTGTTGTAGTGGTCTGACAGATCACGGAGAGCAGAGAACACACAATACAGAACATAAAACAGAGAACACAGAACACAGAACATAGAACGTAGAACACCTCCTGGAGAACGTACACTCCGCGGTCCTGTGATTTCAACCCGCTGCTGTAGAGAGCAGAGTGAAGGCAGGACATCCCCGAGCTTCGACATGCTCTGAGCGTCTCCGCGCTCCTCTACGTGCCCGAAACAAGCAGAGGAAATGTTTTCTCACTAATTGGTTCCTTTCTGTTAATCTCCGCGACTATCTGTTCCAGAGCAGCCGCCTGCTGTCAGATGAGCGCTCACAGAGGAGGACGATCCTCCGGACACCTTGTGGACCGTGTGCGCCCTGATGTGAAACGAATCATGAGGATTTAACTGTTTTAAATCGTAAATATCACATAACAGTTACGGCACTTCACATGTCTTTATCGTGGAACAACCGATAAACACTTTTCTGTGGGCGGAATCCAGCACACAGGGAAACCTCCTCGCTCAATAATGCGCCTCAGGACACTCACGCGACCGTCTAAAAGAAAATCCCCAATATTTACCTCCGGACTTCAACCCAAACTGCTGCGTAATTACTGTGGAGGGTTTGTCTAAACTGCGACAAGGACAGTAAAACATGAAATGACCAGATCATATGTAGCCAAAGGAAGAATAAACATCTAGAATCTCGCAGAAGAAATGAATGAAAGAGGAGTAAACAAGTCAGCAATCGGACTCATTTAAAGGAGAGCAGAGTGGAGAGGAAGACATGAAAATTTACCTTTTCTCCAGAGTTAAAGAGAGCCGTCTGGTAGAAGGTAAATGCAGGTATTGGCCAGGTAACACTTCCCACTCACCTGTGCGCGGAGACGGGGCGGAGGAGGAAGTGCTTCTGGTCTTCTCAGGTAAAGACTCTCCTCCCACACAGCGTCCCGGGAGAACATGAAGTCACTGGTGGGTTATGCAATGCCACAATGTAAAGGCATGGGACTGCTGCAGGAAGAAGCCCAAAGAGGAAAGATTCTAAAGCAAATACCACGTCCATCCTGTAGATTCAGACCTGTGAGTGCATGTCTTATATTGTGGCAGGTTGATCTCTAGCAGTTATTTCTTTTGGCTAAGGTGGCAGGATTCCAGGTAAGCAGACAGGGAGTCTCCTCAAGTGAGACAGACATTCCCAAACAGGCATGTGTGGACTTGCAGGAGACTGCCAGGGAGTTTTTCACTTCCCAAACACGCCCCCACTCACCCAAAGGGACAGTGAATTCAAAGCAGCACACAGACCCCATGGGCTACATGAGTGTGGAAATTACTTCTGCTTGCAACCCTGTGAAATAGAGAGCATGGCAAAGAAGAGTCAAAGCAATCAGACTGTAATCAGGATCCATCCTCGCATTTTTTCCTACCAAATGTTCAAACAGCGTTCATATTTCCATATTCAAAGTGTAGCTCTGTGCACATGGTGTCATGTGAGGGCAGAATGTGGACTTACCTGTCCCCTCCAGTTTTCCTGTTTGGAAACATGGGAAAGACAGAAACGTCAAAACAGACTCTAAAATCCTGCTGATCATGACTGGAGCACTGATGTGTGTCCTCTAACCTGTACTCCATGATGAAACTCGACCTCCTCACAAGCACAAAGCTGATCTAGAAACAGTGATCTGGATCATCATATAATCAGATTACCTGTATTTCAGGGACATTTCGCATGTCAGGTTGACATGTTTAAGGCTTTTTGCTGAAGGGTTAAGGTGCTGCTCAGTAAGAGTACATGGCGTGAAATGACATGCGAAAAGAACAAGAAATCCATAGTGCTGACATGTAAAGAGACTGCTGATCATTTCATGATACCAGACTGTCTGATCCTTCAGACATCCAGAGGGATTACAACAGTAACACTGAATCAGTAGTGTTATTAAGGAACTTTGGAGAAATATGATGACAATGAATTATTAATTGCATGACCTTTCCAGAACAAATACTTACTCCTTCCCATTAACTAAAGCCTGGTTGACAAAGTCAAGTGTGAGTGTCCTGTTTCAGAACGATGACTGCCTGCTGCCTCACAGTCACACTTGCTCACCTTTGTCCAGCTGGTAGTACCCGTTTGGAAAAGCAAAAGGGATTATTTTTAACAACTGTATTTAGCTCATTATTGCCACACCATCACTCCAACAGTCTGTCATACAGTGTGATCAATTTCTACTCTCTGTTTCCTGCATCAATACTATGACATCACATCCCTTTTTACGGTGCAGTGCAGGAACATTTTGTTAACTGAAAACATCATATGACTGCAGCTTTATGGATAGTACTAACAGTGGCATTAGAAGTAGAGTAGTAACAGTGGCAGTAGTAATACTGCAGTGGGAGCACTAAGGGTAGCAGTAGTAGTATCAACAATAACAGTAGTCGTGTTAGTAGCAGCAACAGTAACAGTAGTCACATTAGGGATAATCGTAGTAGCAGTAGAACTAGTATGAGTAGTAGCAGCAGCAGTAGTAATACGTACCTGTCCTAGCAATAGCAGCGGTACTAGTAGTAGTGCACAAACAGCAGTAGCAGAAATAATAGTAGTAATAGCAGCAGTAGTGCCGTGCATGGCAGCAGTGTCTGTTGGTGTGCATTTGTGTGTAAATGGGTAAACTGTAAAGCATTTTGTCCCTGAAGGTAGAAATGTAAGAGCAGTCTGTTTACCACTTTAATGGCACTGTAACAGAGGCTGGTGGTGTCTGCTGTGGAGATGTCAGAGTAGTGTGGAATTTTGCAAGAACTTCCTGTCAAATGTAAAGAACTGAGGGATTCTGTGATGGAGTGGTCCTGAGTGAATACAGTGGGTATGTCCTGCTACTGTCCTGCTTGTATTCAGAGCAAATGCATACACAGTCATTTATATCATATTGGTCAATCCAGAGACCAACATGATTGCATTTCAGAAAGTAGCCAAACCAATCCTGATCCACAGAATCAGCAGGGTCTGAATCCCCACTTGGCTGTGACATTGCAGCTTCAATCTGCTTCTGTTTGCTCTGTTTATGGCTTCACACAAAGTGGTGAATCAAAACCCGGGAGAGCTTTTTGCAAAATATTTCCCAAATGGGTGTCAGCATGGACACAAGTTGTTTTCAAGTCTTGAATTCAAGCCTTCCTGGTGCTGCAGGTAAGGGTCAGAGCAGGTTCTGGTCCAAGGGAAGGGAATTGTGCATCTAGAGGAGCTTAGTCCACCTATTGTGGTTCTCACGGATCAATAAGACTTTCATAGCCCTGGGTATTGTTTTAAGAAGCCCACACTCAAACCTCACCAGGCAGACCAGGAGAGACGGGGCTGGCATCACTGAAATACCAGACGCTGTGTGGTTCAAGGAGTTTATTTTATTTAACAATACGACCAAACCTCCACCTTTGCTTTCCATATTGATATTGTTTAATACAGATTTTTTTTTTTTCCAAGGTACTTCGTAGACAATTTAGTATTTCATATTTCATAGATTGACTCTGCTTACTAAACACATTAAAACAAAGGTATAAGCAGAAAAAATGCAGAAAAGCAAACTCTGGACATAATACATGTACTTCTGTGTATATAGATGCTACTGTTACAGTCAATAGCAGACTTAGAGCAGGTCACAGCTATTTACAGCTCTTCACCCACATAAGTGTTCTCAGGTATACATGTGAGTGGCTACATCGTCCCACACACGCATATTTTCGAGGACAGTCTTGAAGTCTGGTCCTGCTGTCACTACAGGTATGTAGCGCATATTCCACCCTATGAGTCACAGCTGTTAGCATGTTACCCATGGCGATGTCGCTGCTGAAGTGGATCTAGAAGTTGTAAATTCAAACCAGTTCTCGTGAAAGAAAGTGGGATCGGTCCTGACAGTGACAGCACGGTTTTTTCAGAAGCTGTTACAGCTGCAAGGTAAATTTTATGGAAGACTTGTTTGTCTGTCTGCTGAACAGCAGTTTATAATGTGGCTAATATATTTGTTCATTCAGCTGGAAAACAGGATCATGTTAGACAAATTCAAACTCGATGCTCTAATTATTAATTTCTCCTGACTGTGATTTGTGAGAAAGAGCTTTTCAAAATAAATTCCAGATATCAGTAGAGTGGACACCCTCTGCACCTCCCCCGCTTCAGGTGCTTGCTGTGTCACTTTACCTCCAGGGCGCCCCATCTGCCCAGCAGATCTCTGCAGCTTATTCACATAGGTCAATGTATACCTACCTCCAAATTAACTTGTCTTGGACTTCAAGTTCATGTAAATATAAAACACATCTCCAGTTGAAACTGCACAGTTTCACTTTTAAGTCCTACAATCCCCACCCCACCCCACCCCATCTTCTTTTTTTTTTTTTAAATACCAGCCAATCAGAATCCAGATTGTTCAGTTGCAATGGACAAATATGTGTAAATAGCACTGGGAGGCTGTAAAACCACGGGAAGATCAAAACCGCACAACTGGAATGTGTTGATGGTTTTGCTCACTGAACGACACCACTTCTCTAAATCAAGAATTCCAAAAATTGTAACCAGCTAGTGAATCAGTCACGTGTTTCCAGATGATGTACAAGCTCACTGTCATATCTCAAAAGCCCAGCAAACACTACTCCAGTGCTGAGGCTGTGTACCCAGCTGGTTGGACACCAAAGCTGAGAAATGCACAGAAAACTGAAACATTTAAAATCAAGTATAATCACTACTTAACACATCTGGCTTACAGTCTTCTTTTTCAACCTTTATGGGATGTCCAGATCACTAGAACTTGGGAGGTACATACAAAGGTTTTGCAACGTTTCAGTGTTTTCCAGGAGGTGAAAACTCATTAGTGCATCATCTGGATCCAGAAGGAGTAACGCATCCTCTTGTCCCCAAACTGCACCAGAACAGCAATGTGATGCTTTTCTTTCTCAGCTGCTGTAGTGGTGCAGATATGATGTTACAGAGGTAACCAGAGTTACTCAACCTTCAAAACTGTTGTTGAAACTAGAATATATGATGTTGTCATGGTGAACTAGGGTGGGACTTAGCTTCAACTTGACATGGGAACAGATGAACTTGTTATAAGCCAACCCTTACAGTCATAGGTTGTTGAAAGTATATTTTACTTGACTTTTAACATACAGTAGAAATCATTTTAACTGTTTTTTATCAGTTCTAATTTCCATTTGCCTTGGAGCCTTAATATATCTGTAATAGTTTAAAGGAGATGTTTAGCTTTTTCAGTACTGTAGCATCTTTCACAAATATGGACAAATCTAAACATCATCAACATCTGCGTCATTAGAAGGCCATTTATGACGGAACGTACTGTAACCAGAGACTGAAGGTCTCTCAGCATTTCTCAAGGTTTATCAGCCACTTTCCACATCCCTCACTTTTGTGGACTCACACCTTCTCACCACAGAACAAACTGTGCTGAGAAGAGGAGTTTGGACCGGTGTGCTTCTGACACGATGTGTGCACTGTAATGCTGCCAGAAACTTTTGAATCTCGGATGTGTTATTCAAGTGCTTTAATTCAATGGGCCTTTCAGAAGAGAGCATTCTTTTACATTATTCAGTGGTTCTGAGACTCCCAGCTGCCATAAGATCACTGCCATAGCTGACTCTTCACACTGGGGATGCTATATATGACATGATAGTGATACAGTTTGTGAAATATTCTCAACCCTGAAAAAGATCTGCTTTACTTTGGCCATAGCAAGTGACATATTCTTTTGTGTAGGTTTTGCGATGGTCTTCAGAACATTTAGGCTTACTGTTCACTACTGTATTTGTTTTTGTATTTTTTTGTTGTTGTAAATTTGCCATTTTAATCGCAGTGCTTGCCTCCCTGCCAGCAAATGAACCACTAGAATGATTCACTTGTCACTTTTTTGCAGTGGCACCATCGCTGCATCCTGGGCTTAGAACTGCCAAAATACAGATACTGTGTGTATGTGTGTGTTAGTGTGTGTGAGTGTGTGTGTGTATGTGTGTGTGTGTGTGTGTGTGTGTGTGTGTGTGTATGTAATGAGCCCTTTCTCAGGGTATTGACATTAACCAGTAATTAACCCCAACTGCTGTCAGTTAGATAATCTGTCTCAACTGTTGCTTTACTGAATGCCTGATGGCCTGTGTTCCTTGGCCCGTAGGACCTATAATACTACTACTACTCCTACTCCTACTACTACTACTACTACTACTAATACTACTACTACTACTACTACTAATAATAATAATAATAATAATGCACAGTTTCAGCTTTTACCACATACATTGGTGAGGACAGTGTTTAAAGCTACAAAGCAAAGTTTCAGTTGTTAGTAATCACAGTTTTGTTTGAAGCCTGCATATCTCCTTAACAGAACAATGACTCTCACACCCCTCACCCAACTAACCTCTAAGACTGCTTGTTCTTCCTGAGCGAAATTATGGAATTTCAAGGCAGATGTAAAAGCTGTTTAACATTATTATCTTGTTTATCATGTTAAAATTGTCTTTAGCCACGTTCAGGCTTACATTCACAGGGGGAGGGGGCATTGAAGGTCTCTGGGATGCTGGCATGGATCATGTGACAATTAACTCATCATTCAGACTGCAAGGAAAGGCAAGGTCACAGTGTGAGGTGAATTAGGATCAAAAATCACCCTCCATGTCAGAGTCCTAATTCAGTCAACTCTGAACACAGTGTGATTTCCACTTCCAGAAGATACCATTAGTGGTGATGTCCATCAGGAGTAAACCTCCATAAATCCACTAAAAGTCAGAGTAACACCACTTGACCATGAAGTGAAAAGAAGTCTGAGTTTAAGGAGGAATTTTCATGAAGTCAGTTTGACAACATGTAAACCAATGCTATGCTAGTTTTTGTGATTTTTGTCTGTGGATTTGAACTGGACCACTCAGCAGGTGTGACAAGATGCCCAGCCAAAAATGATAGTGCTCCATACAATAATTGGTTGCACCTGTCCATTTGCAGCTTTTTAGGTAAAGTCAAATCAGTGTGAAGTGGATGTGCATGGTCTGTTTAGAAATGCTCTGCATAAACAGATGATCATCACGACTCGTCTTGCAAGTTCTTGTATTGTCAGACATTACAGACATTTGCATTTAGATTGCATGGATATACACCTGTTTACACAGCAGGCCTTTGTTCATCAGAGGCCATATAGAATTTTTAAAAGAATGAATGAGGATGTAGATGGAGGTGGAGGAGGATAAATATTACCGAATATTAATGAAATATGTTACGATAGGACCAATGACACCAGATCTGTGAAGTTATAATAACTTCATAGAAAGTTCTAAAATATCATTATCCCACAGTTTAAAGTGAACATGTAAAAAAGGTCATGGTGGTGATGGCTGCTGCTGATTAGAAATAATTGCTCCTAATCAATACGAGTGAAACCAAATCATCCGGAAGCATATGTATGAGAAAAGCTTTGTCAACGTGTGTCATCTGGTTGATGCTTCAGAGGCAGAGTGAGTAAGTGGGAGGGAGAAGGGACCCCTCACCCTGCTTCTGATGATCTGTAGCTACCATTTCCTGTTGTGCCTCCTAAGAACAAATCTCCGAAAGCTGCAATACTGCAACTTCTCTGACATGAAGCAGCCAGTAACTATGAAACCTGTCTGTCTCCTGTGTGTTTAGGCGTAGATCCCCTGTTTGCATTAAACTGGCTTATCCAGTGATGTTGCAACGTTAAGGGATCTGTACCATTTCTGGGTGTGGAGGTGTAGTGTAACACTTTGTTATAAAAGAAAAGAATTGTTCCAGAGCTCTCTAATCACTGTCACTGCTGTTTTCTTATATTGGCTAAGCTCCTTGTCTGGTCACCACTAGTAAACAGTTGTGTAGAAGTGATGTTACCCTCTCTCCACCTAACTGTCCCCCAAAGATAGGTAGCAGGTGCACTGAAAGGACCTTTACCAGCCAAAAGGAAGAGCAGCACAACTTAATTACTTATGCTTCCTGTTACTCTGTTCCCTACAAATGTCCTATCTTTAGTTTGTTAGTCATGTGTGTTTCAGCAGCTCAACACAGTTATTTTCTCAAGAGTTGGTGGAAACTGAGCTGATGTTTAAAGGAGAGTTAATATTGGACTTGAATGAAACTATAAGTGCCAGCTGTCAATATATATATATATATTTCTTTACCTTTCTGTTTTGATAATAGTTATTTTAATTAATTCACTTGTATTTGTTTTTGTGTTTGATTTATAACTTGACTGTGGGGTTGGAATGGGGGAGGGGTGGGGGTTGTTTGTACTGTTTTATTGCATTATCTATAAAGCACTTCATGTTGTATATTTTATTGATTCTTTGCATTCCAAAGAACACCACATATTTTGTTGAATGACATATAATAAATTTAAGTTTCAAAGGCGGAATCATGTAAAAGTACTGAAACACTTGACTGATTTCTAAAATAACTACCAGTCATGTTTCTGATGACTGACTGATCATTTCAGCTGTAATAAAGGCAGAAGCTGCAATTTAGTTTTATAGTCAGCTGAAGATGAGTGTAATTATATGGTTGAGTAGTTAGATATTACAAAAATGCGTCATGTCTTACAAGCTAAATTTAAACTCGTGGAGCGTTGCATTTTAATGTATCAGTTGATATGTTTACAATAAACCAAAATAACTTCATATTTATAACTGTCAATAAAATTAAGTAAAAAAAAAAAAAAGCCACTGTGTTTTCCAATTCATCTCTGAAATACAGTGGATCATAGATGAAAAGGAAATACTCATGTGAAATAACACTATCTCAGAATTATACTGAAGTACTGTAGACTGCTGTAGAGAATACTTGCTTGGTCAGACTGAAATAACGTGCCAGGTCTTCACTTATCAAGCATGGTATGAAAATGACCTGGATTTTGGAACAGTGTGTGCACAGTAAGAAACCTGCTAATCTTACTTTATATTTTCATACACAAAAACCAAAAAAACCCAAACACATATTCATAAAGAAGAAGAAGAAGAAGAGAAACTCCATAAATGTCTAGACTGTATGCTTTGTTCCAGCTATGCAAAACACATGTAGCCTGACCAAGTCTTCCTTATTTTTGACAGACACCAGATAATAGTGACTCTGCAAATTGTTTGTGACACTCAATAGTTGTTATTAAAATCGTGCAGTTTCCCTTCCACTTTAGACACAATGTGTAGAATGAAACACGAATGAGGAAAGAAAAACTGGACTGAAAACAGTTCCTCTGCATTTTTTCCTGATGATTTGCAGTTTCTGTATGCAACAGTTGCATGTCATTTTTTGTCACTCCTGTTGATTTAGTTCTTCTGTTTGTTCCATTTGCATTTATTTATTGCATGAACACGCAGTAAAAGATGGCCAGAGAGACTAATATTAGTCCTTTGCTGCCACATTTAGCTCCAGTGTGAACAGGACCGAGGTCAAGCAGCCCTCCTCACACCAGCGTCCCCAGCAAAAATAACTCTATTAACTGTTTCCCATGCACTATCCTCTCTGCTTCCTGTTGTCCCCCCACTCCTCCAAACACACACTCTATCTCTCTGTCTCTCCCTCTCTCACACAGACACACACACTTCCTGTCATGACAAGGCTGAAATTAAAACAGCCTGTTAGTTTGGACCCCTCCGCGGCCGACAGATGAGAGATTAGGGACATTTTCTCACAGTCCTGTGCAGATAGACAGAGGCTGTCTGGAGTGATGAGATACATCTTGGCAATGTTCTGTGTGTGTGTTGTTTGTGCTTTCAAATCAACAATAAACATGTTTTGGGATTAGGATATCATGACTGAAAAGCAGCTTCTGCTTCCCTAAAGTTGAAGCTAAAAAGGAATTGCAGTCTGAGAGGTTCTAATAGCTTGCTTTTTGTCACACATTTAGACTCTGAACAACACCCTGCAGGCAAAGATACTGTAAGTAAATACAACAAAGGTTTATTTTGCTGTGTGTGTGTGTGTGTGCGTGCGTGCGTGCGTGCGTGCGTGCGTGCATCACTGATGGTTCACAGAGGCTCCTGTCAGCAGGGGCAGCATGTCAGGACCTGACAGGGATACACGCATGGGGACTGTCAGTTAACATCAGCCTGCATTTTCTAGCAGAAATCCTTTGATAAACTATTACTCAGTGAACATCAACAAGCATCCACAGGTTTGGCTCAAAAGGAGATTAGTGACTTGCTTTCCAGAGATTAAACGTGACTCATCTGGGTCACTTTGCTTCACAAATGACTTTAACAGACGGATGTAGCAGAACAACCAAGACAGTAAAAATTTCAGAACGAAACACGAGAAAAACAACATTCAGAAAAATTAAACAAACTTCAGGGCTTTACGGATAATCTTCAGCTACACTGTGGCTCAACATCTGCTTCATCAGTGAGGGTCATCTTTCTGGGTCCTTCTCAAGAGTTTCAAGTTTCAGAGGTGCTTGGTGTCAGAGTGTTTGTACTGTGTAACAGCCACTTTGGTTTGGTTTGTCAAGTAGATTTCATCCACCTGAGAGTGGTTTGTTGTCTATCTATCTATCTATCTATCTATCTATCTATCTATCTATCTATCTATCTATCTATCTATCTATCTATCTATCTATCTATCTATCTATCTATCNTATCTATCTATCTATCTATCTATCTATCTATCTATCTATCTATCTATCTATCTATCTATCTATCTATCTATCTATCTATCTATTAGAATTATAGGCTTAATAATTCTGGTTTCCACTTCCACATTGTGTAATATATATTCTGTATATATACATTTAAGATATAAAAAAATGGTGTCTTAAAAGCCTTATCCTAAACAACAGCTAAGCATAGTTCATTCTTTACTGTTAAAGGTTTCTTTACATTGTGACATTTGGAACATACCCATCCACCCATTCATCCATCTATCCATTGTCTTTACATGTTTTTGGACTTGTGGGAGGAAGCCAGAGAACCCAAAGAGACAGAAAATCATTTTTATCTAAAAATGTGAAACTACATAAGTGAATTTAGCACAAAGTTAGACTTTATGCAAATGACTTTTATCCAGTAAGAATCACTGTGAAAATTTTCAGCTGTGTTTTTGACACTTTTTTTTTTTTTTTTTTTGCAAATGGGACTTTTCTGTTTTCAGTAAAGGCCCACATTTAAAATGCTAATGACTGATGTCACACCTGCAGGTACCTGTCTCATCCAGTCATTATTTGCATGTAAGTATCTAAGAATCGCTGTGTCTGACAGCTTGTTTTTGTATCAGCGTGCCAGTGGAAAACTACCGGCTTGTCACCACAGCTCTCCTTTATTTAGCCCATTCACTGAGAAATGGCTGAGCAGAAACCTGACAGGCTGGTTTTAGTGGTACAGGTGGTGGCGGAGGTGGGTGGGTGTGGTGATGTGAAGGGATCATGAAAACATCACACTGCACTGCTCCACCTATTAGTCACCCACTCTGTTCCCTCTGTCAAAATCAAACGTTGGCTACTGAGGAGGGAGGTGTCAGATATGTGGTTCAACGTCGCCATCATGTGGACACTTGTAAAATCCACGTTAACTCAGATTGTCATTGTCATTTTCATACACATTCAGTTTCCAGTCAATTAAGTGGAAACTTAATCAGTCTAATTCAACAGTCCTGCCATGAATCGTCCTTCATTAAGGCTATAATATTTTGTTAGTGTTCAAAACTGTTTATAATTTACTGTGCATTTTGTTTTGAGCTGTAACTGTGTTTAATTTGTCTTTTTGAATTTGATATTGGGCTGCAAGGTGGCTCAGTGGTTAGCACCGTTGCTAGAAATTACAAAGGTCGCTGGTTCGTGTCCTGGTGAGGACACCCGGGATCTTTCTGCATGGAGTTTGCATGTTCTCCCCGTGCAACTTGGGTTTTTTCCGGGTTCTCCGGCTTCCTACTACACAGCCCAAAAACATGCTGAGGTTAATTAATTGGTGATTCTAAATTGTCCGTAGGTGTGAATGTGAGTGTGCTTGGTTGTCTGTCTCTAAGTGTAGCCCTGTGATAGACTGGTGACCTGTCCAGGGTGTCCCCTGCCTTTGCATAAATCAGCTGGGATAGACTCCAGGCCCCTGCGACCCTAGTGGGGATTAAGTGGTGTATAGATAATGGATGGATGAATGGATGGTATTTGATATTTCCTTTATGTATACAGAAAAATCATCCATCCATTTGTCCACCAAACCAAATATTTTTATAACAAATAAATTGTTGGAAAGTGCTTTCTTAGTCATGCGTGTAAATGTGCACTCCACTTAAGATGCTTTGTGTGCAAATGCTGCCACCTTAGAATTAGTTTTTGAAATCAATCACATGTGATTTTTCTGCTATAATGTGCCAACATATCTGCTGTGAAACAGGTCTGTCATCACTCTTATGTAACTGCTAAAATAAGATGCATAGTTCCCCACTGCCCACTCATGGCTGCTGCGTATCAGTAGGATATTATCCCTTTACCTTGGAAGCCTTTGGGGCGCTGTTTTCAACATGGTCTTTATCTCTTTTGAAGGATGGTAAATGGGCTGCATTTATTGTCTCTAATGTTTTCTCTGGCCTGTAAGTGTATGACTGTCTATTTGTGCAAGACTCGGAAGAACAAGAGTAAAACCTGCTGTGCTCAGCTACCCACAGCATCAGGTGAAGATCCTCCAGGGTTCAGTTCATGTATGGCAATCCTTAAAAGTAAATCTTTGCCCGTTGTCGTTGATGGAATCAATAGCTTTTAGGATTAATTATAGCACTTGGAGGATGCAACAGCTGTAAGTACATGAGTGCAATCGCAAGTGATTCAAAACTGTATGAAATACAGTAACTGCACTACATCTAAGTGGAACAGTAGGATATTTGGTCTTATATTAAATTTAGAACTTTTCAAAAATCTACTATATTATAAATACAGGCTCTACTCTTGGAACTCTATACCACAAAAGTTTATTCATTGATTTATTTACTTTTTCACTACCGTGTATATGTTAACCTTTACTTTAGACGACAGACTAAAGATATGGAGGATATGAATGTTGCACAAATTACAGGAGAGACACTTTGTCTTTTTTCAGAGACTATTATCCCTTTATAGGGCACTCCTTGAAATACTTCGAAAATGAAAATTTCAACCCTAGGGTGTTATTGAAGGATACTTTAACATATTTTTTACCTTTGTGACTTAAAAAAAAGAAAAATTTTTGCAAATCAGATGAATAAAGTTACCATATATGGCAACGGTTCAACTGTTCGACCGATGATGTTATTTCCACTGCCCTCCACTCAGCCCTCACTCATCTGGACATGAAGGACACATATGTCAGAATGTTGTTCATTGACTTCAATTCAGCATTCAATACAATCATTTCCCAACAGCTCATTCACAAACTGGACCGGCTGGGGCTCAGTACCATGATATGCAACTGGCTGTTGGACTTCCTGACAGGAAGACCATAAGCAATACGGGTTGGCAGCACTTCAGGTGGACTTCAGGAGTGCACACACCCAGCATGCTGCTCTGACCATCGATAGTGCTGCTGTAGAGAGGGTGAGCAGCACCAAGTTCAGCGGACCTCTCCTGGACTGACAACACTGCATCATTGGCCAGGAAAGCTCAACAATGTCTGTACTTCCTCTGCAAACTGAGAAGAGCCAAAGCCCCAGCCTCCATCATACGCACCTTTTACAGAGGCACCATCAAGAGTGTTCTGACCAGCTGCATCACTGTGTGGTACGGTGCTTGCACTGCATCCTGTAGAAAGACCCTCCAGCGCATAGTGAGAGCAGCTGAGAAGATTGTTGATGCCTCTCTCCCCTCCTTTTAGGACATTCACAACAACTGCCTGACCCACAAAGCCCTCCATATTGCCGTTGACCCCACCCATTCGTCTCACAGCTTCTTCATCTGCTGCCATCATGGAAGAGACTGCGCCGTCTCCAGGCCAGGACCAGCAGGCTGAAGGACAGCTTCAGCCACCAGGCTGTCAGGAAGCTGAACTCCCTCTCTGCCATGCCCCCCCTACCCCTCACACACTCAAACCTTGGACTCTGATCACACACACACACACACACACACACACACACACACACTACTCTCAGGGACTTGCCACTTTAACTTGTATTGCACAGCCGCTTATTATTGTCTATTTATTGTTTATGCTGTTCATTTAGTCAGAATTACATTCTATGTTTATTATCTATATCCTGTTTATACCTATATTCTACTCTTTTTTCTATTTTCTTTTTCTGCTATTTTTCTATTTTTCTACTTTTTTTTCTGTGTTCAGTTTGCACCGTGGGGCCTCGGAGTATTGCAATTTCAGTTCTCTGTATGTTGTACATATGGCAAAACTGACAATATAGCTGACTTGACCTTACTTGACTTGATATTGAACGTTCAAGCAAGTTACCAAATATGGTCACTTGCTCCATAAAGGGTTATTTTAAGTTGCTCTTTGCTAGAGGGGTTGTTTCACTTTAAAATACCTAAAAGTGTTTTACTGGATTCAAGTCAGGCAACACATTTGGCCAGATCAAATGTTTTACCTTTTTCTTCTTTAAAGACTCTTGTGTGATTATAGCAGTGTGTTTGGGATCATTATCATGTTGGAATGTTCCTCTTCTGCCACGCGCCTGCAGACTGTGAGTCATCTAGTCAGCCTGTATTTTGGTACATCCACAAGCATTCATGGTGCCTCACTGTGGAGACCATGCATTCACTGCGGTAAATCTGGCCATGTTCACTCCAAACATGCTAGACTCCATGTGAGCCAATTAAATGTATCTTGGTCTCAACTGACCAAAAAATGTGCTTCCAGCATTCGGCAAGCTTCTTTTCATGTCCTTTATTGGTTTAACTTTGTGATTTTTTTGATGAAGAGCAAACAAGAGGATGAGGAGGAGCTTCTTCCCTCAGGCTGTCTGCCTGCTGAACCTGAAACAATAGACTCAATAGACATTCAAACTGGTCACTTTGCACTTTTCACCTTGTATATATACACATGTATACAGTATTATTATTATTTCCTCTATTTGTTTATTACCTTTTTGCACTGTCTGGAAATTTGATTTATTTGTTTCTGCTATTTCAATCTCTCTCTCCCAAAATACACTATGTTGCCAAAAGTATTCGCTCACCTGAATTGATTCACAAATGAACTTAAGTGACATCCCATTCTTAATCCATAGGGTTTAATATGACGTCGGCCCACCCTTTGCAGCTGTAACAGCTTCAGCTCTTCTGGGAAGGCTGTCCACAAGGTCAATGAGTGTGTTTATGGGAATTTTTGACCATTCTTCCAGAAGCGCATTTGTGAACTCACACACTGATGTTGGACAAGAAGGTCTGGCTCTCAGTCTCCGCTGTAATTCATCCCAAAGGTGTTCTATCGGGTTGAGGTCAGGACTCTGTGCAGGCCAGTCAAGTTCATCCACACCAAACTCTCTCATCCATGTCTTTATGGACCTTGTTTTGTGCACTGGTGCACCTTCATACTGGAAGAGGAAGAGGCCATCTCCAAACTGTTCCCACAAAGTTGGGAGCATGGAATTGTCCAAAATCTCTTGGTATGCTGAAGCATTCAGAGTTCCTTTCACTGGACTTAAGGGACCAAACCCAGTTCCTGAAAAACAACCCCACACCATAATCCCTCCTCCACCAAACTGTACACTTTGCACAATGCAGTCAGACAAGTACCGTTCTCCTGGCATCCGCCAAACCCAGACTCGTCCATCAGATTGCCAGATGGAGAAGCGCGATTCATCACTCCAGGGAACGCATCTCCACTGCTCAAGAGTCCAGTGGCAACGTGCTTTCCAACACTGCATCCGACGCTTTGCATTGCACTTGGTGATGTATGGCTTGGATGCAGCTGCTCGACCATGGAAACCCATTCAATGAAGCTCTCTGCGCACTGTTCTTGAGCTAATCTGAAGGCCACATGAAGTTTGGAGGTCTGTAGCGATTGACTCTGCAGAAGGTTAGCGACCTCTGTGCACCATGTGTCTCAGCATCCTCTGACCCCGCTCCGTCAGTTTACGTGGCCTACCACTTCGTGGCTGAGTCGCTGTCGTTCCCAAGTGGAAGTGTCGCTTCCACTTAATACCACTGACAGATGACAGTGGAATATTTAGGAGCGAGGAAATTTTACAGCTGGACTTGTTGCACAGGTGGTATCCTATCACAGTACCACGCTGGAATTCACTGAGCTCCTGAGAGCGACCTATTCTTTTTACAAATGTTTGTAGAAACAGTCTGCATGTCTAGGTGCTTGAATTTATACAACTGTGGCCATGGAAGTGATTGGAACATCTGATTTTGGTTATATTTTGGATGGGTGAGTGAATACTTTTGGTAATATAGTGTATATATATACATTCATATATATATTTTTACTTCTTGTGTGTTTTATTCCTTATTCTTATTTATCTTTATTTATCTTATTATTATTGTTTCGGTGTGGAACAGGTACACAACGCATTTCACTGGGCATTATACCATGTATAACTGTGTTTGTGACCAACAAAAGACCTTGACCCTTAAAAAAAAAAAGTCTAATGGAAATGTATAGAAATATGAAGACCTAACATGTAGTTTTGAGAAATTCAATTCTTATCTGAGAAATGTACCAAAGCGACTGTACCAAACTGTAAATGACTATTGTTACGATTGAAAAACATTTTAAATGAAGAAGTTCCCATTCTGTTGTTAGAACAAAAATTCTCTTACATTACAGAGTCTTGTTTAAATCTGATGTTCTGGTATTTCCATAGCTGTGACTTTGTGTTCAGAAGAATGACATTTAAACTGCTGACAAACCATTAATAATAGTATCATTAAACAAGAATAATCAATAATACATGAAGTTTCAGAGGATGGTCATCAGCTTTGCAGTTATAAATGTTAATGTGACATTAATTGGGATTTTTGTTTTTCTACTTTCATTGATTCACTAGTAAAAGTTGCTCCGTCTCCTGCATATGTTAATAAATCATTATTAATTTTCAAAGATTAGGCTCAAGCACATGTGGGAAACTGTGAAAGCTTTGATATGTTCAGTCGTACTAAATACTAAATGAGGAAGCCTAGGACTTGCTGATTGAACAATCCTGAAGAAACGCTCTCTCATCTTGCCTGTACTACTGTGTATGTACAGCAAAATGACAATAAACCTGATTTGATGTGATTTTGATTTGATTTTTTGACAGAAAGATGCCTGTGTATATTCTCAATCACTCAGGTTGTGGTAGTCCTACCAGCTTCAGTTGAAGACAACTGGACTTCTCTTTGTGCTTCTTAAAAATGTTTCACCTTCACCCAAGAAGCTTCTTCAGTTCTACCTGATGTTGGGGAGTTTCAGTTATATATTGTCTCCTCCAGATGAAATGGTTAATGGACCATTAACAACACAAGACTCACATGTGTTGAGACAGGAAATGTGAAACCACCAGCCTGTGTAACAATGGCTGTGAAAGTGTCGGGTCAGGGGTGGTTCAACACGTTTGACATGGTGAAAGTTTCTGGGAAGAAGTCTCCACACTACGCTGTAGATACTCTAGACACTTAATGGTGAAAATAATCATTATAGAATAGAAATACAGTCGTCCTCAAATGTATTCATACCCTCCCATTAAAGAAGGAAAAAAAACAGCTGTCACTGAAATAAGTTGAAATTGACAAAAGTAATAATACATAAAAAATTAGTGAACATCATGACATTTCTTTTGACTTGTGGTTCAACAGAAATATTAAAAACAAACAAACACACAGACAGACAAAAAATAAGCAAACAAGCATGATGGGACCCATAAACTAATATTTTGTTAAACAACCCTTTGAGCCAATCACTGCAGTCAAGTGTTTTCTGTAACTCTCAGTCAGACTTCTGCACCTGTTGACAGGTGTTTGGATTTCAGCCCACTGCTCATCAACAAAGTGCTCTCATTTGTCTGGGACAGTTTTTTATTTTTTTAATTATTCTTTTCACCCACAATTCAAAAGCAATGTCTTATTTCACTAAATTAAAAGTTAACAAATTTATATATATTGTTACTTTTTTTCAGTTTCTAGTTATTTGAGTGACTATTATGAGTTTTGCCTTTGCTTTAATGGAAGGATATGAATACATCTGAGGACGACTGTGCTTTGTTTATCCCAGACCTGGGAAATTATTTAGTCACAGCAGCAAAAGGAAAAACACCAAATGACAAGTTAGAAAATATAGTAAATGAAGTCTATAAAAATAGAATAATAAAAAAGGGCTGAAGTGAACACAGTGTGGCAGACTGAGAGCAGAGTGACTGTTTCTAAACTACTTGTAGTTCTATAGAACAGTGAAAAATTAACTAGGTATTATATACAAACACTAAGAAACAGACAGTACGCTTCGCTCTGGCCTCGTCACACCGACCACAGTCCAGTCCAGTCCAGAGGGAGCCCCCTGGCTGGTCCTGGTCCTGGTCCTGGTCCGGGGAGCGGAACAGCGTGTCGGAGCCGAGGCGGGCCGGTCCCCGCTGCGGGGCTTCCGTGTCACTTCCGTGTTCTTCAGTAGGAGCTGAAGCCTTAGCACGGGGCGGACACGTCCGGACTTCTTACTGTCACTACTTTTATTCCATCGAAACACCGTTAAATGTTGAAGAAGAACATCTAAAGTCATCGCTCCGAGTCGACACAAAGTTTGGGGCCATGTCTGACCGCCGAGACGAGGACGAAGCGGCGGGAGAGCCGGAGCCGCAGGGCGCCGTGGGCGGAGAAGGTATGTGGAGCCATGTCGGCGCTAAACAAGTCACGATAACGCGTTAGCCTACAGGTACCGTCATGTTCTACCTCAGCTGTGAACACGGTCTGTGTCCCTCATTTAATCCTTTGGTACGGAACCGACCCGACCGGACACCGCTGCTTCCGGGTGGACTAAGCGGGTCGGTGCTGGTCGGAGTTGGGCCGCTTCTCGCTGACAAACTTGTGGAACTGAAAGCCAGCTGTGTGATTTTCTGACTGTTTGCCGATAAGAGAGGCTGTTTAGAGAGCCTCCAGTCCGCTCTATGAGCTTCATGGCCCCGGAGCGGACACGGAAATCTGTGACCAGCAGCTCCGTCCGGTGCGGGTCTCTGGAACCGACCTGATGACAGTTTTACAAAGTCTGCTGGTGGTAAACAAAGTCATAAAAGAGGCCGATCTGAGCCGACTCATGCCTCTGGTCCTAGTCCTGGTCCTGGTCAGACTATTCACTTACAACAGCTGATCTTTTATGAACATGAGGTTCAGCAGCAGGACAGCTACGTTTGTCCGACACCAGTATGGACTTTATTCTGGGAGGCCTGGAGGAACTGCTGGGACTCAAAACCCACAAGTATGAGTGATCAAAAGAACAAGGCTGCAGAGTGTCTAAATCACACCAACACTGGTGTTCTTAAGTGTTAAATCATTTAATCTGATCTGTAATCCTGCTGACTTTTTTCTGATATGTTCTGATTATTGTATTTTGGTTGTTTTTGTAGTTTTCCTCACGCCTTGGATCTTGGAATTCTGTGATTAAATCTTCTCAGTTTCTGTTAAAGCTTCGATTGTTCAGTAATGTAGATGTTAAAATATAGTGCAGTGGGAAAAAATGCGACTGTTGTAATTATAATAGTTAAATGTGGTCAGACTGCAGCTTAAACAAACTAGTTACGGTACAAAGGACGCTCGAATGCATAATGAGAGGCTGCTGATTAGAACATCTCATGGTGAAGGCTTCACAGACATCCTCATGTTTCCCTCACACACTGTAGTGTTGTTTTACATCTCCTGGCATCTCTTATATGGGCACAGAAAGAGTACTAATATCACGAATCAAGGTGCTGGGCACAGCAAAGTGTTCTTTTGCAGCAAATTCTATTACTTTCTATAAACTATATGTCACTAGTACCAAAGCAGAAAATGTTCTGCTGGAAGGGCTGCTCTTCTTTGTCCTGCACACTTGTTTCCTGGTATCATGGTGCTGCTGGAGGTGGAAGTTGCAAAGCTGTTGTTGCAGTTGTAAAGCAAAAGCAAACGCAAGCCAGTAACAAGTGTGAAACTACTTAGTGGTTCTACTGCCTGGCATTGTTGTGTGTGTGTGTGTGTGTGTGTGTGTGTGTGTGTGTGTGTGTGTGTGTGTGTGTGTGTGTGTGTGTGTGCGCAATTGTCACATCACATCAAGTGTGATGTGAAGTAAGGCAAGGCAGCTCAGCCATGATAGATCTTTTTTTCTTCTTCTTCGCTGTTTGGAGTGTGTTTAACATGCAGGCTCTGCACATGCACAGCAAGATGAGCGACAGACAGAAGAGACACACTGATATGGACGATTTGATTGCCAAACGAAATGCAGCATCAGTTGTAGGACTGCGTAATTAATTGAATATTGTTTAGAATTGCGATTTTGGCTTCCTACAATTAACTGAACAAGATCAGCTGTGATATTGATGCTTAAAATGCTTTGCTCATAGAAAACAGCCCTTGTAGATAAAACCATCTAATTTCAACTTTGGTAAATCTGACATTAAAACACTTTATTTTACTCTTTTCAAATGAATTTGTCACACATCTGTCTGACTTGCTGTGCTGTAGTAACTGAGTAGAACCCAGAAGCCTCTCTGTGCACAGCCAGCAGCTGGTTTTCTGCTACAACCTGCATGTGATGTATTTTAGGAACATATTATATGTCTATTAATAATACTCAGTATTGCTAATTTGTGTTTTGGGTGCAATTTTATTTATATTTAGCCTCTAGAAGATGCTCTGAATTCAAGTGAAGGATATTTTAAGTCTTAAGTCCTGTGTTGGATGTTGCTCCATCATGACGGAAATATGCTCAGTTCCTTCTTTGAAGTGTCCTTGTTTAACCAAATCCTTCTTACATGATAACAGTATATTTTTATGTTTGAATGAAATCTAGTTTTTGTCATTTTGTCATAAATATTCCCTTTTAAAATAAATACTTTCCTGTCAGAACATCCTGTTCTCTTGCTGTGTTGTAAGGTTGTTTGTTCTCATGCAAAGTTAGCATTTCTTGTTCATACAAGACATGAAACATGCTGTTTGTTGGGTTGCACCAAGAAACTACCATTTTTTTGTAATGGTGGTTGAATTTCACCTCTGGATGTAAAGAATATTTTTGATTTGAAAGGAATCTGATATAAATAATCCGCTATTGATTTTCTGGCTCTTTCAGACGTTCTTGATGATCCCATCTTGGAGCAGGGAGCAGTGGTCCTCAGAGGGTAAGTCTGAACACTGTGACTTGCTAAAGAATCATACCAGTGTATGCTTTTCTTTTTCCTTTAGAGATATATCACATTAATTAATGTAAGTCGTTTTTATTTTTGCTTTGTGTGATGATAAATTGCGTCACCTGCCACCAGTCTTCACTCCGCACCTCTTTGCTTCCAGACTCCTGGACTTTCACTGTAACAACAGGCATGCTGTGGTCAGTTTGCTTTCAGGATAGGGTCACATTTTTTAAAATCCATCTTGACACATCACAGACATACCTGTATGTATATCAAAAAAAGTTAGCGGTTGCTCTAGTTGCTCCTCCTGTCCATACTGACTGCAAAGAGATCCTGTCTTAACATAAATTAAACTGTAAATGAGTGATGACACAACCTGCAGTCCTTAGTCTGTGTAAAAATGTATTCCAAAGTTCAGCTGAAGTTGATATGAGGTTTCATATTGTAAATATGAAGTTATGCAAGTGTGAGTGTGTCGCTCATTGCAGTTGCTCCGGCTTGTTTTCATTTTTATTTTTATTTTTAAAAACTTCTGTTCGCTTTACTTTTTGTCACACTGTTTGGCTATCTGACTGTTTTAGGCTGTGCCATGCCCAGACACCCTGGTTGGAATACTTCCGCTCTATTTTTTGCCGTCTTATCGCCTCTTTCATTCAAAGTGGAGTGAGCCTGAAGTTTCCTAGCAACTCCACGCTAACGTTATTTGTACCACGGATCAGCTGATCATCCTGAAGGCAGCTTGCATGGCGATCTAAAAAACATTTCCACAGAGGAGGACATGCAAAGGAGGAGCAAAGCAACGAGACAAAGGAGCTGGTCTGGACTGCAGAGACTCATAGAGAACTGCAGACATAAGCCATAACTTCCTTCTGTCTGGTCACATTGCCTCGAAGGCACCTTTCTGCAGTACAGACACTGAACTGTTAGCAGTGGGCCTATGTCCATCATACATAGGAGAAACCAGGAGTTTCAAAGCCTTCCTGGCTGTTTACATCCATCTGTCTAACCTGGCAACCATGTGTGACATCATCCACCAGACTGTGCACCCCACTGCTTCCTTGATGATTTATGGGGACTTCAATCATATAATACGGGACAAGACTTTCCCACTCTATCCCAGCTCTTAAAATGAATGTTCCCTGAGGGAATTGGTAAAGGTTTTCAGGGTCTGATTGGCAGACTGAATTACACTAATCACGTTGGGTTGGTTTGAAGGAACAGCTCTTTTAGGGGGAGTGTTAATGATGTGCTTCAATGGCCACTGGTTTCTTGGTGCAGAGGAGCTGCAACATCATCCACAACATTGATAGTAAACTAGACTAACTTCTGACTTGATGTGGCTAACTTGTAGTCCTGAAGCCTCGTATCAGGTGAAACTGAACTTTAAACTGCATTTCTCACAGATCAAAGACATCACTTAGGGATGTTCTGATGTAAACTATGGCTAAAGTTTTAATGACAATTATTGTAAATTGTGAGTTACACCTCAGTGTGTGGGGGAAATTGATGACAAGAGACTGGACAAGATTCGAATTTACACTTCTACTGTTTGTACTGTAATTTGTTGACAGACCATGTCACTGCAACACAGAAAGGAAAAGACAGCACTGCATAGCACAAAGAAAAAACAAAAGTAGAAATGTGAACACTGGACTATCTCCTTAGGGAAAACTGTACATGCAGTGCTGTAGGAAATACAGTGCAGTCTTCCTCTATACTTGCCAGTTGATGGTTCATAAAATGCAGCTTTGAGCCATTTCAGAAAACTGGTTGATCATTGGTTGATCTATGTGATGCTACACACATTTAACTTCATCAGAGAAAGTCAAGATTCACCTGAGAGCAACTTACTAATTCAGGACAGATTAAAACAAAGTCTAATGGAAATGTATATAAATATGCTCAACATATTATGACAACTTGTTCAACCATTTTGCATGTAAAGACTAATGAACTAATGCCTAAATGTTGTGGGGGTGAGACTATTGAACAGAGACCCATTATCATACATTTTGATCAACATGACAAAAGAAATTGATAATGTAGGAAACAACAGAGAATTGTACATAATCATTTGCATGGATGTACCAAAGCATCTAGAACTTGTTCAAAGAAATGAGAAACTGCTTTTTGATGTGCACAAGTGACACAATGATGTGAAGATTAAACAAGTAGTTTTGAGAATTTAAATTCTGATCTGAGAAATGAACCAAAGCGACTGAGAAAAACTGTTTGATAGTTTAGTGAACCTTTTCTAATGAGTAACAAAAGGAAATGTCATCAAGACAGCAGTCTGTTACTAAAACCAGCCATCAGTCTTCATATTGCAGGTTTTGCTAACTTTAGTTTGCTACCATGTGATTGTGGTGCCTGCAGACTATAAATTTAAACTAGCTTATTGCTGCATTAAAAAAAGATACTGTTCAGAAAGTAATGGCCTATCTCCCTAGTCACACATCTAAACAATTTTATTGAATGGCATGATGTTGAAAACATGTATAACCTTTGTGAAATGAAACTGTCATGCTTTTAAGCTAGTGTCACCTGGTGTGTGAACTGCTAGTAAGAAAATATTTCTAGTATTTTGTTAGTCAACCGTTGTCCCTGTCACAGGTATGTGATTGAGCGTATAAACACAGAAGACCCCAGTCGGAACGTCTCCTCTGAGGACCTGGGAGGAAGACCAGATGAACTACAGGATCCACAAATTAAAGAAGTGGTGGACCAGCTGCTCAAGATAGCTGATGAGCTGAACAGGAACGCTGAGCTCCAGCGGTAAGCTGTGCATTGTATAAGAAGACAGCCACCTCAACCAGCAGATCCTTTGGTTACTGGTTAACTATCACTTGTCTCATCAAACTCTGTCAGTATAGACACATACTGTAGCTGCTTTGGGCAGATTGAGAGTGAAAAACTTAACTTCCCTGTTACCTGTTGGTTCACAGTTTTCAGTGCTTAGTATATAAGACATTTTTTGAATAATTCACAAACATTTGTGTGCATGCCTGAGGAGTGCCTTTGATCACTGGCACTGAAATGCAGGTTTGTCTGTAAGTTATGTTCCTTCACCTGTTTCCTCAAATCCTGAAAATAATTTAAAAAGTCAGAAAATCAAAACATCACCAGTTAGCAACACACGCTCAATGGAAACATGAAGTTACATGAACCATGTTAGATGAAGGCCACTTCACTTGCAGTGAAGGCATAAGATCTGTAGAGAGACTGTAACTTTTGATATCTGATTACTATCGTGTTTTCACACAGTTTTCCAACATTTCAACTCTGAAAGGAGTTCTGTCAATGAGGCCATCTTGATGTATTCTCGTCCTTTGCAATGCTTTAGTGGCACTGACTTGAGAATTGGTGCACCAGCTGAGTGCAGTAAGGACAGCAACTTTATGCAAAAATTTGTTCTACACTTGGATGTAAACTTTGCTTGTGTTGCTTCTAAATTGTAACTTTGTTTAACTCTGAACCCTTCCAGATAAACAGTCAAAGTATGAAAGGTTAGCAGTGTTTGCTGCAGTATGTATGGCATGATCAACATTTTTTATAAATATGAATATGGAAACAAGTCGCACTGTTGGACTATGAACTAGTCAAATGAGCTAAAGGGATATCACAGTGTATACTGTAGTATACTAAAAGAGAATTACCTCACCCTGTTTGCCATGGATTTTACTGCAACTTTGGAGACTTAAACAAAACAACAATAACACTGGTGTACAGGCCCATGTCTACTATGAATGCTTCTTGGGCAAACTTGACATAAATCCGTAAAGTGAAATGAATTCAAATTGTTGTTGCATTTGAATGTGTTCTTTTTTGCTTTTTCTTTTTCAGACTGATCAACCAGGTTCAGAGGAACTGTGCTCAGGACATCTTCATGAAGGTGGCCAGGAGCATCTTTGCTGATGGCATTAACTGGGGTCGAGTGGTGGCTCTCTTCCATCTGGCCTACAGACTTATATACAAGGTGATGCCTCCAGTTTATTAATTTGTTTCAGCGAAATAACAAATAATCTGCTGTTTCTACAGATGTGTTCCAACACCCATATTACCATACTACAGCATGTAGTATGCCAGAAATTGATGTAGTGTGTCCCAATGCATAGTATGTCAAATGCAGGATGCCAAAAATACCACCTGGTGTCATTTTGCAGTATGGAAGTCAGCTGAATTTGTATTTTTTTAATTTATTCAACCTCTATATAACCAGGAAGTCCCTTGAGATTAAAATCTCCTTCTGGAGGGAAACATGGCCAAGAAGGTACACATACAGAATTTATTGGCCATTCTCACCCATAGTCCTCTGTGCAGCAGAAGATCCATCACATACATACCAGTCTGTTGCTAAAGTTACAAGACAGGAGATTTTTCATATTGCTGACTGTGACAGATAAATGAGCAAAGCGATCGAGGTCACAATATTATGATGAAGCAATAACTTCCAACTGCATGCACAGTGCACACTTTGTAAGGGCAGCTGTCATACATAATGAAAGGAAAAAGAGAAAGTACATGATTTGGAATCCAGGGGATGTGCAGGTTCCACTCTAATGGCTGCACACAGCTGCTAGCTTGAGTTCGCTACAGAGTTAGCTGCCTGTTGCAGCAGGGGCACATATAGTGTAGCTGATTGATCACTGAAGTATCAAGCATCACAAGCTGACAAACTCAGAGAGGCTCTGATTAGCATTTGTTTTTTGTTTAAAGGCTCTGACCACCAATCATCTAGAGAACATCAGAATGGTGATTAGCTGGGTTCTCCAAGTCATCAGAGAGCAGCTCTACGCCTGGCTTGTACAGCAGGGAGGCTGGGTAAGTGGTGCATTGTCCATAAAGCTCTGTCGTAAATGTTCTGTATGGACTTGTCAGAAGGATCCAAAGCTCCTAACCCTGTTCTCTTGATCTTTCTAGGAGGGGGTGATCCGTAGTTTTTCTCGATGGAGGACAGTAGCCATAGTAGCATCAGTGGTACTGGTGGCAACTTTTGTTTACTACAGGAGGACACGCTGACAATGTCAGACCTCACAGCCAAGACTGCAGTCCCATCTCCTGGATATATGCAGCTTGTTTATAAAGACCGTTTCTGGGACATTAATTACAATCACTCCTCATCCTCCCTCTCATTAAAAAGAGGAGGTCAAGTATTTCACTTTTCTCAGGTTTTCAAGAACAAAAAAAAGTGCTTTTACAGCCAGTTGTCCACTTGGCATCTCTGTCTTCCTTCACTAGCAGCTAATCAGGACCTTCCACAAATTACAGAAGCTGCTGCTACAAAACCTGCAACAGCCAGTTTGGAGGCCATCAGCTGCTGAGCAGCAGATGATGTTGTAGAAGTGGGACATACTACAACTGTCATCAAAGCCGAGGAGCCGACCTTACCTGAACGGCGTCTGAGGCTCTGGGTGGGGTCTTGGCCCTGAGCAAAATTTGGATTAGACAAAGGACATGGAGAGTAGGGCTGCTCCATTATTTAACACGATTATTCATAGACTTTGAAATCATGCATTTAATAAACTTTTTAAAAGGAACTTTAGCTTTTTAGCATTAAACTTTCATAAACTTTAAATATAATTCAGAACAAATAAAAAGATAAATGCAAAACAAAAATGAAATCAGGTTGTCTGCACCAGGTTCTCTACAGACATACTGTGTGAGATGACCAGTGTACGGCCTCACCCAGCCCTGTCCAAACCTCTGCACCAGCCAGTGGTGGCTATCTGACACTATCTGAGGTTTGATGCAACAGGTTTGATTCATTGCCCCATCTAAAGAAGGGACTTGAAAAATTACCCTAAGGACAACACTGACATGATTTTTCTTAATACAAGCAATCAAAATTCAGCAAGTGCTTGACCAAATTGTGTGCTGACTTCATGTCAGTTTACAAATTTTAATGTTGTGTTTTGGCCTAAAGTTAGCCATGTTGGTTCTTCAGTTAACCAGGCTCATGTCTTTATACACATGCATGTCAACAGAGGAAAGATTTAAGTCCTGACTGTTTAGAGTCCTGACTGGATAAAGTACCAAATACCAGCACTCTGCACCATGGAAAATGCTATTTCTGTTTTTTTTTGTTTTTTTTTAAACAGACGTGGTCCATCTCAGGTTCATAGATAGACCATTCTTTCAGGCCTACTTAGATCAGTGCCGTGCAATAAGTAAAGGGAATGTGACTTCTTGTGTTTTGATCTGTCCTACTGGTTTGCAGCTCTATTGATGAGCTAAAGTTCTTTTAGTGGCTGAAATACTTTACTGCTTGTGGCAACTTATGTTTACAGCGAGTTGCTCCTTTAGTTAACCTTTATGAGTGATCCCCTCACCATCACCATACTGTGAAGACATCTGAATTGCACACTGACTGGTAAAGTCCATACTAACTGTAACACTGCCTGATTTGAGGGCAAAACAGCAGTTTGTTCTCTGCTTGTGTCCATAGAAACAAAACAAAAAAAGACAGATTCGAGGTTTCTGCATTATGCTGTAGTGTGGATCGGAAAACATTTTGAAAGCACTGGTGTGTGACTGACAAATGCAAGACTCTGTTCCAGGAGTGTTAAGAAGCTGATTTCTGTTGCTTCTATGGCTGAAGGTTTCCCTGTTGTATGTAAACATCAGAAGTCTGATCTGACTGAGGAACTCTCATGAAACGCTATCAGCCTTTGTTAGAAGGTTTATCACCTACCACCACCAAATCATTGCCATGCAGTTTGTCACAGCAAATTACACCAATTCAAAATGCACAATATGAGTGAGTGAAAGGCAACAGGACAGTTGTTAAACCTACTGATGACAACCTGTAACCACCTACAGTCCCTACTGTCAACATGTCTACAACTTGTAATATGTGACTTTTTATCCTATCCTTTTTTTTTTTCTTGTCTGTCTTGGAGCTCAGAATAACAAGGGCTTGAAGTTGTGTGTAGCTTTTTCTTTTCTTTTTTTTTTTTTTGTTGTAAAATTTGCCTTTCCTTGCATCACAACAGAACTGGCTTACTGATCCAACACAAGTCTCCTGCTCTTTTGTCATTGTGGTTGTCATGGACAGTATTCAACTCCATCTTCACACACCCACATCTCCACTGGGCCTGGATCATGAACAGATGCTAGTAGATTTTTAAGCCTATAAAACTTGTGTGGCCGTTGAGAAATGATTTTTAAAAATCTATGTATACCTTGTAAAGTAGACAAAGGGGAACAGAAGTTTAGTGAACAAGAATATGTTTTCTGTGTTTCTGTGGGAATAAAGCTTTATATATAAAGAGCTAATTATTTAAACTAGTGCCTTTTATGCATTACAGTATGTAAGGGTGTTTTTGCTACCAGCCCGAGCTCTTTGAGAGGGAAATCACACTATCTGTTCTTTTGTAGCACCTGTTTAAATTGTAGCCTGATGACTTTTTTTGTTGGAAAAGTGATTTGAATGGACTAGATTTCTGTGAATAAATTTAAAGTATGTTAGACTGCTCACGGAGTGAATGTTCTTTATATATATGGGATATATAGTAAATCACAAGTAGACTTAGATGTAATTTATGTATTAACATGGTCATTGCATTAGCAAACATGTAAAGTGGAAAAACTGCCATGTAAAGATGCTGAAATCATTTTTATACAGATGTTTTACCTTTTCATGCAACATGACAACATGCACAAATCAGCAGTTTAGTCAATCCCACACAGCATGATTATGTCCTTTGTATTATTTCCTAATTTGTTCTGCAAAGGTTAGTTTATGGTAAGCTGAGTCCAGCGTGTTGTGTTAAAATGTAATATGAATAAATCACATTATTTCTGGTAGTATAGGGAATTAGGCCTTCATGTTGGAAAGCAGAATTAAAACAACTGTAAAAAACCAGAAGAATGACAAGATTCTTAAATGCGCTGTAGAGCTACAGAGTTCAGAACTATGAACAAACACTTTCCCATGACATAAAGTTATAGAATTTTGATTATTATTGTAGAAAATAGCTTTAAGGAACAGCTACTGGTAGTTTGTAAAAGTTAGTTTTAGTACAAAATGATGGAATATGTGAGCCCATCTAACAGGCCTCAGTGATCTCTGTTTTTCTGAGCTCAGCTCTTGGACAGGATGTCAGCTTGGCACAAGATATCGCACGGATCATTCGTCACACTCCCCTTTGAGGCACTGATCTTCTGGTTTTGTTTCATTTGACTGCAGTATTTGTCTTTAATATTGAATAGTTATGCCACATTTTTAAAGCTGTAGATTATCGCCACCTTTTTGGAAAAATCTGGAACAGAACTGTAGCAACATTTCAGCTTTGCAAATGGAGGACTCTTTATGCAACTATTTAGATTTTGTTGGCAAAACATTAACAACACAGATGTACTTTAGTTAGTGTTCTGCTTTATGTTCATGTTTTTCATAGTGCATAATTCTAGCATCATTTACTTATCATTTATTTGTTTCGTTGTTACCTATAAATGCTTCATCTGTAGGAGAGACCGGGGCTTGTTGTCACATGGGTAACTTGTCACGTTGCAAATATCTTCTCCACCAGAGGGCGCAACAAAAAAGTGGAATACTAGTTTTCTTTCTTTACATGGTCAAGACATGTCCTGTCTGAGAAGAGAATAGCACATTGTGAGCACCAATTAATCATTTTGCACAATCCAAAGTTAAAAATATCAACTTGATATATTCCAAAATAAGCTTCTTTCAGGTTGTTTCGGGACTGCAAGACATTCACGCCAGCTGAAATACAGAGTCAGACAGCTGTCCCAACTACAGCGGTTGGGTAAAAATCACCTCGGCTGGTTTTTAGCACAGAGTTGGAACTGCAGCTTGAGAAATGTATTAAAAGACCAGCTGACATCTATTTTGGTTTGTCTCCGACTGAGGTGAGAAAGCTGGCATACAAATTTGCAGTGGCACAGGACCTGCAATTTCCACAAGCTTGGTCTGACAAAGAAAAAGCCAACGATGAGTGGTGTACAGGCTTCTTAAAGCGGCATCCTTCACTCTCAGAAAACCAGAGGACACTAGACTCGCCAGAGCTAGTGCATTTAACAAGGAGAATGTCAAGTCTTTGTTTGACAATCTGGAGAAAGTGTTAACCAGATGTTCCCTGGGACCAGAAGATATCTGGAACATGGATGAAACTGGTGTGACTATGGTACAGAGAGCAGATTGATTGGTGGCCAGGAGTGGGTTCAAGCAGGTGGGGTCACTGACATCTGATGAAAGGGGTTCCCTGGTGACACTTGCTTGTGCAGTCTCAGCCACAGGGAACAGTATCCCTACCTGCTCCATATTTCCCCGGGTGCACTTTCGTGATCACTACAACAATGGGCCGCCCGGCAGCAAAGGAGGAGCAAATCCCACAGGGTGGATGAAAGAACCACACTTTGTTGATTTCCTCAAGCATTTTGTGAAACATGCCAAGTGCTCAAAGAAGAAGCCCTGCTTGCTTCTTCTGGATAACCACTGCTCACATCTTTGTATTGATAGGCTAAGATTTGCCAAAGCAAATGGCATCATTATGTTGTCTTTCCCAGCCCACTGCTCACACAGGCTGTAGGACAGAAGTGTTTATGGGCTGCTTATAAAGCATGTGAACTCTGTCTCTGATTCCTGGATGAGGAACAACCCAGGTAAAACACTCACCATCTATGACATCCCTGGGATTGTGACAATTGCTTATCCTCTGGCTGCAACCCTACTGAATATTCAGGCTGGCTTTTGGGTGACAGGGTTTCAACCTTACAACAGGGACGTGTTCTTGGAGACAGAATTTGTACCATCTTGCGTGTCAGATCGCCCCTATAAGAACCCAGCTCTACGAAGCCTAAGCACAAAACCCAGCCGTTCCAGGCTCCGAAACTGACCCATTTTTTCCAGGTCTCAGCACTAACTCATCCATTCTAGGCCCAAGCACCAACCCAGACCTTCCAGGACCCAGCACTTAGCCAGCTACTCCAGGCCCGAGCACCAACCAAGCCATTCCAGGCCCGAGCACGCCAGCCATCACCTTATCCTTTTGTAGTCATACCACCACCACCACCACCAACACATTAACTCCAGAGGATATTAGGCCTTCCCCAAAAGCTGGTCCAAAAAAAGAAAAAAGTTAACCAGCAGAGAAAAAAAGAGAAAAACTGCTATTCTCACAGACAGACCTGTGAAGGAGGTACTTGAAGCTGAAAAGCAGGCACAAGGAAAAAACGTCTATTTAAAAAGAAATACAAGGCAACCAAATCCAAAATGCCAAAGAAGATAAGCACAGGGAAGAAAAAGAGGGCAGGTACAAAAAGAAAAACTCCAGATGACTCCTCTTTAGAAGAAGATAAGTCCCTGTGCCTGGTCTGTGTTGAGCCATTTGGAAACAGCCGCCCATGAGAGACCTGGGTGCAGTGCATAATATGCAATGGATGGGTCCATGAAAAATGTACCCCTGGCAAATCAGTCTACATATGCCAGAACTGTGATTTGGATATGTCTGACTTGTGACTAGTTTAAGAAAAGGTAAAACAGGCATTTGAGGCAGTCTGGACTTTAATCCAGTGCATGTTATATATTGTTTTGTGTTATAGTTTGTTCAATGGCCATGTTCAATGACTTCTTCAAACTCAACGGTAAACATTGTCTGTGTCTGACTTCAATGTTCACTTTCAAGTAAAAAAAGGACAGCAATAATTTTGTCCTTGTTTTGTTAGTTGCCAAATCCAGTGTGACATCTTACCCCGTATAATGAGACAACTTACCCCATGATGGGGCAACATGTCACATGTTCACACTCTCCATTTGGTTGCCTGTAACTCTGCACTGACAAAAGATGTGAAAATGACATTAATACAAAATATATACCTGAGAGTTGGTCTTTCATCTGGTACACATTTTTATTTTATATGATGTACTGATTCCAATAAATATATGAGTGTAAAAAGTGTGACAACAAGCACCGCTCTCCCCTATTGGTTTGCTGCTGCGTCAGTTGTGTTATGGGTGTAATTGGTGTTGCTGCCTCTGGAGGTCGCTATGGGGCTTTTGAGGGACACTTCCATTATTACAATAATTACAACACAAGGGGTTTATATTCTGTGGTTTATGAGTAAAGGGACCTTCCAGCTTCAATTATCTTTCCTATTTAATTAGTGAATGGGATGCAATTATTCCCTCTGGCAAATAAAGAAGTGAATAAGCCTGATGAATATGAATTTGGCATCCCTGTAGCTGAAGTCCTCGTCTCTCTGGTTTTTACTTCAGTTCAGTAAGCTTTCGTGGCATAGCTATCAGATAAACAATATTGCCAAAGCATCAATGATGATGTAATTAAAAATAATGAGATGAACATTTTAAAAAGAAAAAATACAGTTTATTGAGTAGAAAATATTAGAGCATACAAAACAAGAATGACAAAAAAATAAAAATATATGTGTCTTATGTTTCCCTTAACTCGTCACATATCATCACATATTGTGTAGCTGGCTACCCTGTGTGTCCCTCTTCTAATACAATCTGTTGCTTATCATCTAGTTCTGTGAAATTTGGGATTGTTAAGTCTCCTAAGGTAGTTCTGTTTTTTTATTATTATATTACTTTCAAGGTGAAGTTCATCTCTGTTTTTACCTCATCTCTCATTCTGTGACCACAGACTCTTTATTCTGTCTGTAGCTATGACTTCTTGTATTGTCCTTCCTCTGTGGCTCAACGGTGGTCACTGAATCTGTATTTGGTCAGAATCTGTTCCTGCTTTCTATCTCTAACAGTAAAAGATATATTCCAGCAGACAGGAGAGACCTGTTGGGCCTTTATGAGATGCCTGGTCCATCTAGAATAGTCCTGATGACTGAGTGGATCCCAAACTTTGTAGGATTTCACAGTCAAAATTGTATTTCAAATGTCTTTTTTTGTAAAATGTTCTTCTAATTGCACAAAATGCTGCACATGCTCATTGTGTACGTTATAGAACTATCTTAATCTTAATTAAGAACTGTTACACACGGTGTCCCAGCATGGCCCTCACCTTGGAAACCACTTTAGTCCAAAACATTTCAAATTCACCATCAAACAAGGACACAGCTTCCAGTAAATGTAGAGGTGCACTACATGAATCATGAAAAGCAGTAACATTTAAATACTAAATAAATACAGCAGCTGTAGTATAGAACTGTAAGATGACGATGTTTTTTGCCTAACTTTCTAATATATTATCCCACTGTAGTCATTTTATCACCATCATGATCCTCATCTACATGTAGCACAGTCTTTCTTCTCATTGTCAGGTGAGGGGGGCAGTACACCATGACAGCCCTCTGGTTGTGTTAAAGGAACACATTGGGTATATTCATACTGTCTGTTTGGACCAGAAAGACCAGAGAGGCATTATTTCCTTTTCCCTGTGTTTGAAGGTGCTGCTCTTTATTTTTTCTGTGCTCAGTGGTGACCTTCTCTTTGTTCCAAGCAAACATGTTCCTCCCAGTGTCCTTGACTTTTTTTCAGGGAGGAAGAGTGAGCACACGCCCTGTGTTCGTTCAGTAAATGAAGCTTTGCTTGAGAGTTTTACACTCTTTACAGGCGTCGCTCTCCAGTCTGCAGGATGCTGCACTTGCATTCTGTTTGGTCACAGGGCTGGCTGCTGCCCTGCTGCAGGCTGACTGGACCAGCAGTGAGTCCCTGGATTTACAACATGCAAGGAGGAGTGCATGGACACCCCAGGACACATACATGAACAGGTGTTTTTAAAGCTGCTGTCTCATCTCTTGTGGAAGCTAGGGCTGTGAATGATCTGAGAGAGCTTTCCAAATGAGTCCATCGTGTCAACAGGCTCTTCTGTTTGAGCTGCACTCAGCTGATGAGGATTTGCATCTGGTTCAGGGGACAAGGTCTTATCCAGCGTGCTGATCCTGGGAAGGAACTGGGCCAGAGCTGGAACGCCTCGGTCTAAACCCTGCAGCCTCTGCCGATGGTTTCCCAGACTGAGCAGAGCTCCATGACTGTCAGATATGTAGACGTTGTAGCCGTCTGGCAAGATCTGCTCCCTGAAGGTGCAGTCGTCTCTGCTGTAGGTGTGCTGGAAAGGGTGGAAGATGTTCACATGTAAAGAGGTTTTTCAGATGAAATGCACAGTAACAGTGAGAAACTAATGTCTTTGTTGTTGAATCGTGCATGTTGTGTATTTGACTCACTGTAACTTTATTTTGGGAACATATTGATTTTTTTGCTGTGACTGTCTATGTACTGTCTTTATCTGCACTTGTAAATGTGATACGAACATGTTTTTTTGCTTGCAGCAGACATTCCCCTTGTTCCAGTTGTAAAAGAAAAACAGGACAAAAAACTATAATTTCAACTTCAGTACATTAGGTAACATTAGACCTTGTCATATTCCAGGATAGAAATCCTAGAGACACGTTATACAGTGAGGGGAACGAGAAGTGGGGATTAATAAGGGCCCCAGCAGGTTAATCCAACTACAATTTTCAAAACAGCAACGATAATAACTTTGAATTTTCTGTTATATTATATTATTTTGAAGTTGTTTCTATTCCTATGTATCCTTAGAGGGTAGAATCCAGCACGAATAGGGTTTTTGTTTGTTTGTTTGTTTTTTTACTAATTAATTACTTTATTGAAAAGCGAGGGGAAAAAAAACAGACGTAAGTGGTGCTGCAAGTTCTACGATGTCTGTTTACTTTGGACAAAGATATCCAGCCAGAGGTCAAGGTTGTTGTTGCTGCTGCTGGGCCTTTTCATTCAGGTTTTCACTTTGCAAACACATCCTACCCTGCACCACAGTGCACAAAGGTTGATGAACTGGTTGTCTGTTTAAATGAATGACTGACTGGCATGCTCTGTTTTCTGAACATGGAAGCTGATTACCAACATATATCTAGCAAAGGAGACCTCAGGTCACTGAAGCCTGCAGAAATCTTTCTGGAACATCCTCTGACAGTATTCTAGCATTTGCTGTGTACCCGTTTGGATGACAGTTGGGTTTTATGTGCATGTTGTATGTGATTTTAAAACATTTTTTGCAAGGTTTTAAAAGGTGCTATAGGTAAAAGACCACCATTGTGTCACACTTGCTGATTGTAAAATGAGTTAAGAGTGAACAATATTCAGTTACACTGTGTGATTCAGTTTTTTGTCAGACTGTATGAGAAGATTAATGCAGCCAATTCAACCATGTATATGGGATGCCAGTTTATCTCATGAAAGGTTGGACTTTAAGTGCTGAATAATTGAAAAGAGTTCAGTTTCAGTGCTGAATAGAGCTGGGATATCAGCTAAAGTAACCATGATGTATAGAGCTGAAGACTGCTGATCTTAAAACAGAGAGGAGCTGAAGTGTCAGTTGAAGTGTGAAAAATGAAGTAGGTAAATTGTCAAGTCCTTGAAATTCACAACTATGTGAGTGGATGCAGCCACTCAGCTAAGCTCTTCTGTTCAACTACAGATGACACCTAACCAGCTGAAATATTATCTGAGTTGGCTTGTGGGGTTGGATTTTCTTACTTTTAAAGCAATGAGCAAGTGTTAAAAGCAGGGACGGAGCCGAGGGGTGGCCACACCCACCACAGACTAAAGTCTGGCCACCCCACCACAGCCAGCCATCAGCCCGTTACAGGGCTATACATGAACAATGGGAGCTACATCCAGAATATGAACTATTTGTGGCAGAACCATCTGTCAGAACCTTTTCTCCATGACCATTATTTCCATACAGATACATATTAACAATACAACCATCCCACATTCACTTACACACAACCAAGTAGTTCTGACCAACCACAGAAATGTTAACACTGACTCTGTGGCAACTTAAAGTTTTAATATTATTGTCACCAAAAAAGTGCATAGACTTTATAAAATGTGTTTTTGTGTGTATAAAAAATATGTTTTCGCAAGTTTTGCTAAGTGTGTATGGTTTTTATGTTTAACTGTGGGTTTAGTTGGTGGGGACGGTAGGGATGAAACCTACTTTGAAGAGTTCTAGAACCCAAACTGCTGAACAGTGAAGACTGACCCAGAACCTGCAGCCAAAACTAAGAAACAGAAGCCTGAATGGACACAGTGTGACGTCTCAGCTTGGTGGAAGTCCTGAGCAGACCAAGGACACTCTGACATAAGTGTAATCCACACATTTATCTCAACTGTAATTATCTTAAGAGCTTTATCTACAACATAGAAGCACAACTTTACTGGCTAAAGTATTACTTGACAATGACTAACATAGAAAGCATTTTATAGTGTGCATGGGTCCTCATGTACTTTTACATGGCAGACTGGTCTGCATAAGCGAATGATACCTGTAACTGAAAATGACTGAATGAATTTGGTCTACTGAGTTTTGCTGATTTAATTTTTTAAAGACACTGCTGCAGCTCAGTGATGGTTTCAGCCTAGACAGCCCCATAAAACTCCTGCTCTGGTTACCAGTAGTAGCCTGCTGGGTGGTTTAGAATGAACCCTGCTGTGCTGGGATTTAAAGGTAGAAGTATGATTGACTGAAAGATGAGGAGGCAGAGTCCCAGTCAAGTTACAAAGCAAATATAACTAACTAACTAACTAACTAACTAACTAAATAAATAAATAAATAAAAACTAGGAAAAAGAACAGTATAAAAGCAAAGTCATTTTAAAAAGAAATGATCACATTAAATTGAATTCAGAAAAACTCTGGCAGTTGAAATGACAAAGTGAAAGTATTTGTAAGTGCAGTTATTAAATATCAACTTTATAAAATGCAATTATTTGAATAATGTATGCATCCTTTTATTTGCATTCACACACTCTTGATTCCTAATTTGTCCACGTAACCATTTTAGTGTGACATGTGATCCTTCTGAGATTTGAGTTAATCTGGTGTCCTTATTGTGTAATAATAATATTAACAGTGTTAATGAATGCTCACCGATGAGTACAGCCTGCCGTCCCTCTCTATGCACAGGAACCGTGTGGTGGCGACCCCTCTGATGACCACGCAGCCCGGATCCACTGGTCGGATCTCCAGCAGGCCTGCAGTTCAAACGTTCATCAGAATGAAAAGCCCCAGTAAGAGTCCTGCAGCCAGCAACAAGCGTCACAGTGTGCAGCCTGCTGGTTCTGTGTTCTACCCTGTCCGACTTACTGTGCGCGCTCTGGTCCGCGGAGCCGTGGATCTGTCCGTCCCCGCTGATCAGCAGGTGCAGCCCGGGCCTGGCGGCGTACAGGTGCCGGAGCCGCACCACCTGGCCCCAGCCCTGGCTGATGTGGGGCCCCTGGTCCGATAGGGGCATGCATACAACTCCAACAGCAAAAAGCACGTTGGCAACGGATGCGGTGACCACGAGCAGCAGCATGCTTCGTCTATTCCCTGATTGCACGGCGCCCTTACTCCCTCCAGCTGGCAAAGTGAGTGTCCCATCCGAGCGCAGCCTTTTAAATGTGGCCCTTATCAGCAGCAGATAACCCTCATTCCCTGAGCCAGTTCTGAGAAGCACACCACAACACACCCCTGCACGGCATCCAACTGCATCAGAGCTCTGCGCTGGCAGCGGGCGAGCCCAGGTCAGCATGTGGACCACACTGGAGACGCCTGCTGACGTTTTAGAACTGCTGTGGAAGTCTTTTTCACATCGACATATAACGAAAAAAGGTCAGAGGTTTTATGGATTTCAATTTTAGCAGATTGAATGATTTAATTTAGAATGTCAGGTATCACAGTACACCAGCAGCTCAAATCATCAACTGGTTTCCATCGCAGCTGCTGTTCAGAGGACGAGCACAAGTGATGCACTTTTATGATGAATTAGACACAAGTAGTCAGTGCAGAGCTGGACAGCTTCAGGAGGCTCCACAGGACACTGGACACAGCAGCACATGCACAAAGGTACAACAGCAAAATC
>NW_007577991.1:383126-451130 GCF_000690725.1 Stegastes partitus
TTGTTTTTGTTATTGTTAAGTGTAGGCTGGCAGGAGCTCCAGTCTTTGCTCCTATAGATGACTTGATGATCACGTTGCACAATTACGTTACATAAAGTGCTACCAAATGTACTCTGTCAAATTGCACATTTTTATTTGTGGAGAGGGTAAAGTCTACACATTGGTCGGAAACCAAGAGAAGCTGTGATACTGGGTCACTGCACACTAAAACAACAGACTTCTTTCCGGTCTTATCACGTTCTGGCCTATGCTTCCGCTGCTTTGGCTGCATTTACATACAAGTTAAACTGTAATCAGAGCAAATATCGCCATTCAACCAGAGGCCGAGATTTCAAAGCTTATCTCTGGAAATTGACAGTCTGTGAGGGAAGATGGTGTTACTGCCTGTTATGGCACTTTGACAACTTGCTCCCTCATCTCCCACCACAAGCAAATTTCATATTTTCCTAAAATTAAACAGTAATTGTAGTAGGCAAACATTTCAACATCTGACTCCCCTTTGCCAGCCTGCAACCTCTGCAAACATTTGCATCCAGAATTTGCCAATATTTATTTATTCATCATTCCTTCTATCGTGTTCAGCCCTGAGGTGGAGGATTTCACCACCATGCGCATGAGCAGCTATCGTGGTGTTCAGGTTTTTTTTTTTTTTTTTTTATCGCAACATTTCACTGATGATTGTGGCCAAAGAGCTCAGCTTGTACGTCATCTGTGGGAGCACTGCTTTCCAAGCGCACTCTGGCGGATCCAGACGCTGCTTTGTGAACTTCCGATATTTGCTTTTGTTTTTGACGACATTTCACTGAAACCTCTTTGACATCTGCTCACAGATTTCTAGATCCTCAGTCAGTTGCTGATTTGACAAATCAGATCGTCAGCTGATGGTGGCTGTTGGCTCACAGTCTGAACCAGTAAAGCCCAGTTAGCAGTAGGAGTTATTGAAAATCTCAGACTTTTTAAGTAGAAGATGAGTAGTGCACTTGTTGCACTTTTTTTCATTGTTTTTTTCTGGCAACAGTAAATTCATATTTGTGGTTTAATATATTTATTTGAGTTTTGTCGCAATACAAGTGTATATATACATGATATACACAAACAGTGTTGAGTGAAAAAGATCCACCCATCACAGTAAATTCATATTTGAAGAAAGATTCATTTACAGTTTTTCTCAGTCGCTTTGGTTCATTTCTCAGATCAGAATTAAAATTCTCCAAACTACTTGTTCAATCTTCACATCATTGTGTCACTTGTGCACATCAAAAAGCAGTTTTTCGTTTCTTTGAACAAGTTCTAAATGCTTTGGTACATCCATGCAAATGATTATGTACAATTCTCTGTTGTTTCCTACATTATCAATTTCTTTTGTCATGTTGATCAAAATGTATGATAATGGGTCTCTGTTCAATAGTCTCACCCCCACAACATTTAGGCATTAGTTCATCGCATAAGTCTTTACATGCAAAATGATTGAACAAGTTGTCATAATATGTTGAGCATATTTATATACATTTCCATTAGACTTTGTTTTAATCTGTCCTGAATTAGTAAGTTGCTCTGAGGTGAATCTTAACTTTCTCTAATGAAGGGAAATGTGTGTTGCATTACATAGATCAACCAATGATCAACCAGTTTTCTGAAATAGCTCAAAGGTGCATCTTATGAACCATCAACTGGCAAGTATAGAGGAAGACTGCACTGTAATTCCTACAGAACTGCATGTACAGTTTTCCCTAAGGAGATAGTCCAATGTTCACATTTCTACTTTTGTTTTTTCTTTGTGCTATGCAGTGCTGTCTTTTCCTTTCTGTGTCACAATGACATGGTCTGTCAACAAATTACAGTACAAACAGTAAAAGCGTAAATGTCAGTCTCTTCCAATCAATTTCCCACACACACTAAGGTGTAATTCACAATTTACAATAATTGTCATCAAAACTTTAGCCATAGTTTACATCAGAACATCCCTCCAGAGTACACTGTTATATTGACAACATGACTAAGCAATTTGACTGTCTTATCTGTACACATTGACACAAGGACTTGTCATTCTGACGGCACTGGCATGTTCATTGACACAGATATTTAGTTTTGAGAGATGAACTAAGGATTTTGAGCAAGTAACTGCCTTTTGCAGGTAATCCATGCTGTTTTGCTATTCGTATGAATTGTTTTGAGAAATGCACTTACTGTTTTGCAAATGTCGAGGATGATTCGAGAAATGTACCAAAGCGACTGAGAAAAACTGTAATTAGGTCAGGTCTGTTTAAAATGTCTGTCACTAGATGGCAGCCTTGAATACAAAAGTACTCTTCAGGGCATGTGGGGAACAGCAGGATTGAAGGAAGGACAGTGAGGACGACACTAAAACGACTATGTGTCCTTAGGGTGTCTGTCTCTGTGTCATTCCAGCTGCAGATTACAGTCTGTGGCCAACCACACAGATGTTTTCACTCATCTTGCCTGATTTGACTCCATGTACAGTCTGCTTGATTGACACCTTCCTCACTCTCCTTTTGCACCTGTAACAGACCACCTTACACCAATGTTAAATGATTTCAAATTGTATAACCTCTCAATAATTGCAGTTAAACAGTAAAATATTTGTTTATATGTAAAATTAAAACCTAACAGTTTAAAAATACAGGCCCTGCATGTTCTTTGGGAAATTCTTATATTGCTGTTTTGTCCTGAAGAGCAAGCAAGGGTGTTTTTCTTGGAAAATGTCCATAGAGGTGGACATTATGAACCGTCCTTCACACAGCTTCACAGAAACTCTGAGTCCCATTGATAACCCTTGTGCCAAGTCTGAATCACTTGCCAGTATGTTTTTGGGAACTAGATTGAGCAATCTGTGGCATCATTTGTGACTCTTATTACTGGTGCTATGGCTCGTTCTATACACAATACTGCTGCAACTGTGTTTCAAATTACTTTTAGTTGGTCACTGATCCTTCTGCATCCTTTTTCATCATTGTGAAGTGTCACCATCTGACTTTTCAGTTATTCTAGAAATTCTTTTAGATATGGAGCAAAGATGACATGCAGATAGACACAGCCAAAATTAAGAAAGTTCTGGTGTTCACAGGTCATTTCTGTGTTAGTGCTGCTGGGCTAGTTGGAAATCACAGCTGTACTCTGATTAGTTTCAGTGATCATAGACGTGTTGAGTTTTGTTAAGTTTCTGCTTTGGGGCCTGTATTTTAAATATAGTCAAAGAAAGACAAATCACACATGCTATTAAAATGCTAACATTTCCTTGAATTTTCCATTTTTTCGTCTGAGAAGCTGTATCTCCTCAGGAGTCTAAAAATGGCATGAAACAATCTAAAGAGTGAGCAGCTCTTCAGCGCTCACAGCCATGTACAGGTTGTGATGAAGGACTGGGAACCACCATGTGACACTAAAGTGATGGCTGTGTGGCTTTTTCCTCCTGTTGAGTCATAAATCTTAAAATCTAGTTAACTAATTGTAAGTTTTTAAACACTGTGCAACCATGCTCCAGTATTACGACTCACTACATACTGTATACTGTTCAACCAAGCTGCTGTCCTGTGGAAGTGTTAGTGTGTACTGTACAGTAGATTAGAAAAAATACCTCATTTGGACGATTCAGTGTTTTTTGAAAGCATTTCTCTGATTAAAGCAGTTATTCATCGACAGTTGGTAAAATCCCTGCACTAACCGACATTTTACTGCACTGCATGAAGAATGCAGCTCTGACAGGACACAAACACTGCCACAGAGCTGTTTGTGCAGATTTGTTTACTTGGTTACAGGCTGTGCAGCCCGGTTGATGAAATGCACCTCGCACAGCAGACTGCTGCAGCGTGGGTTGACCTGCTGACATTTGAGAGGCATGGCTGCCTTGTAATGTTGATGCTGCTGTTTGAGTCAGAGCTGTTTGTTGGCTCAACGAAACTTCAGCACTTAGTGTGATGATGTCAGGCCACAAAACTGGGCTTTTGTGTGTGGTGGACATTGTAGCCATCATGTGTGGTCATGCACATCTACACTCATCTCCATAAACCAGCGAAAGTCTGCAGATGTGTTTAGTGGTTACACTGTTCACTTCCATATGGGACGACCTGAGATATATTCATTTGTTGATTTTTGATTGTGACTTTCTGAGTAGGGCTGCAGGGTGGCGCAGTTGGTAGCACCGTTGCCTCACAGCAAGAAGGTTGCCGGTTCGCGTCCCGGTGGGGGCACCGGAATCTTTCTGCGTGGAGTTTGCATGTTCTCCCCGTGCAGCGTGGGTTCTCTCCGGGTTCTCCGGCTTCCTCCCACACAGTCCAAAAACATGTTGAGGTTAATTGGTGATTCTAAATTGTCCGTAGGTGTGAGTGTGCTTGGTTGTCTGTCTCTAAGTGTGGCCCTGCGATAGACTGGTGACCTGTCCAGGGTGTCCCCTGCCTTCGCCCTAAGTCAGCTGGGATAGACTCCAGCCCCCCCGCGACCCTTGTGAGGATTTAGTGGTGTATAGAAAATTGATGGATGGACTTTCTGAGTATGCTAATGTGAACATTTTTGTTAAACCCTGTAAGAGTGCGACAAAGTGGACCATAATCATTACAGTAAATATAAAAACTGATATGTTAAAATCACTACTCCACTGGAAATAATCCCTGAGCAGAAGGTTTCTAGTTGAGCAGTAATGACTTTTCTCCATCAGAGGGCAGTGGCAACACTTCAAAGAAACACTGCACCTCTCAGGTGGAGGGAGGGTTGGGGGGTGTTGGGTTGAGGGTCCAAATCTGATTCAGGAAGAATAAATAAGTACATGATTCAGTGTGTTGTTCTGTGTTTGAAGGTTCTCTGGGCAGCAGCATCATTTGCCAGCTACTGAACAGTAACATGCTGGCAGCCTGCTGACGCTGTGTGTTGATTCATTTTTCAGTCTTAAATTATGAACACTACTGTATAACTATGAGGCATATAAATAAACAGGGTATTATTAGATTGTAAACTAACTACAGAACAGAGCTATCTGTAACATTTCAGAGACACTTTACAAACCTACATGAGGTAAGAGCTCCTTTTACTTTATTAATTCTCATGCTAAGTTAGACAGCAGCTTCATAGTAGCACACAGCCAAGAAGACAAGAGGCGCTTCTGGGTATTTCTTCTGTCACTTGTTTTATGTTAACTCTAAAGTTCTAGCTTAGCCTTCTGAACTCCAAACTGCTTTAGTAGCATTTTCTCTTATTGTGGACCTATTTTCACTGCAATACAATGCTTCTATATTACTCTGCACATCGGCTCTAAAAAGATATTTCATTTATTTTATAGATTTTACAGTTTTGGCTCTGATAATTGGTGTCATTTTTAAAGTTAAGGTTCTCTCGTCTTGTTTTTCAGATACAGATGTTTTGTTGGTGTAGATGTTTGATAATGGAGTTGATGTGCATTTTGACGATATTACGTCACTCACTCCTTGATATTCATTCGTTTTCCCACTAAGCCACAATGACCTTCCATCACTGCAATATCTAGTCTTCTGTACCAAAGACATGCAGGGACAAAGTAAACCACAACCACAGTTTTTTTTTTTTTAATCTGCACTCTACTGTTGTCAGAGTGGATGAACAGAGATGCTGGATTGTGCATTCACATTATTAACAGGGCTAGGATAGGACAGTGAGTCATTTTTCACCTGATAATCTGGCAGCTAGTGTTTTTCTAGCAGAAATGCTTTCAGGGGAGGAGGCTCACTCCAGCTTCTTGGAGTCCTGCTCCCACTGATCAGAAATGGTCTAATGTCTCTATAGTCCAACTAGACTGGCCAAGTTACTGGTGCAATCAGGAGTTCATTTGCAAAAACAGATAACTAATTTTTTATAGATTTTCAGAAAACTTTTTGTTGTTGTTGTTTGCTTGACATAATATCAATCAAACTGAAGTTGAGTGGATTTGACTCAGTAGAAGTGACATGACAAAAATAGAGATAACTTAAGTTTGATTGATATTGTCTCAGGTAGACGATGGAAAATGTGATTTTCTGAAGGTTTGTGAAGATGGAATTATCTGTTTTTGCAAATAAACTCTTGAAATGTTTTCAGAAAAGTGGTCTATTCTAGATGGTAGCGTTACACTGATGTTTAAAGCACTCATTCAATTTATTGATTTTTTTTCCAAAAAAACAAAATTGCTATTTTTGTACAATAGTCTTCATTTTCAATCATTTTAGTGGCTGTCTGACATTAAAATCACACTCTAACAGTGTACAGTTAGACAATTTGCTCTAATTGTATGCAACACCTAAAAAGCAACCCACCACACATGTACATCCAAAGCAGGACTGTCTGAGTGTCCGACTCTGATGAAGACAGGCTCAGTGGGACCAGTCAGCTACAGCTGTAGAATCTGGCTAGTAAGCTGCCACCATGAGCCCATGAATACAAGACAAGAGTCCACTTCATTTCCTGAAGTCGCACATATCCACGACAAGCACTATGCAGTAAATAAAAGGGAGGGAGGGGCGCCTTCAGATGTAGGCTACCTTCACTTTACAGCTCAATGTCTGCAGAATCTTAGACACACAGATGGTAAATGCTCTTTTCCCATGAACACAACTGCCACAATTTTAGCTGTTTGTGTACCACTGTGTCTGAATGAAGGATGCCACAGAGTGTACTGGTAGAGAACACATTTTTGCATTTTACTTTATGTGAATTTGTGTGTGTGTGTGTGTGTGTGTGTGTGTGTGATTGGCAGTGGAGCAGCAGCAGGTGTCCTGTCAGACGGATGGTGAGGACATTTGAATGCTTCCACTAAGCACCTGATTTGCCTCTGGAGTATCCAGACAGTCTGACCTGGTTTGCTTTACTGATTGGTAGATTAAAAAGGCAGTCAGTCAGACTGGAGCTGCAGTCATACGTTTTGCAGTCTGTCTCTAAGTCAATATTGTGAGAATTTACACAAAGATATTTAAACAGGGTAGCACACAAGTGTTGTGGTGTATATGTGTGTGTGTGTGTGTGTGTGTAGGTGTGTGCTTGTGTGTGTGTGTGTTGTTGGGGGTTGGGAAGTGTTTGATCTGAAATGTCCTCACCTATCTGTGTGTCCACTCAGACACCAGTAAGTAGTTGTTAAATCACTTCTCTCTGTTGGCGCAGACATTGTTGTTAACCTTTTCTCTTCCCATGCTGCTCAGCTTGAAAGCCTCAGACGTTTCACCCCACAGGTGTGTGTGTGTGAGTTTGGTGTATTGTGTGTATCGTGGGCAGCTTTTAGACAATAGGAGAGAGGATGCAGGAGGCTGTGCTCTATCTTTTGGTTGGTTCACAGCCTTTAACCAGGCCAGCCTTGGTTTCAGCGAGCAGAAAGCTGTCATTCTGTCATTCTTTCAGGCTGTGATGTGGCCTGTTTTAGCCCAGGCTGCAGCTGAATGGAGGGACAGAAATACATACGTAGAGAAGCTATGTGACCACCTGTCCTGCTCAGGCCAAGGCCGCCGCCGTGCAGCAGATACGCCATCAAAGTGGCAGACAGCGAGCAAGAACGGAAGAATAATGTGAAAACAAACATGTTGTACTGGAATAAACTGCTGAAAAAATAAGCCACATTCTGACAGTAATGTGCCATTTAAAGTATTAGTGAATGTTGTAAAGCTTAATGCTTTTTAGAGCCAAAAGAAGAAGAACCGCAGAATGCCAGAAAATCTGATGTTACAATGCAGCATTTTCAGATTTGTGACAATGAGGCAAGGCAAAAAAAATAATGTTCAATCCTTAATCCCTCTTTTTTAAAATTTGATTTCTTTCTCTTTGTGTGCTAGTTATAAATTCTGTTAACTTTTAAAAATCCTGGCATTTTTTTCATGTCGTACCTTCTGCAGATATGAGTTCTTTAGGCATGAGTTTCATATGATATAAAACATTGTTAGTTTTTGAATGTTTCTTGTGTATGTTACATCTGTACAGTACTGTATTATGTAATTGTTCACGATCACAGCATAATATTAATATTATCAACTGCCTGTTTTACTGTTGAAATGTTCTCCCTCCTTTTTCCTTTTCATAGTTGTCTAATTAGATGCTGAAGTCCACAAGTGTTTACAGTCAGACACATATGAACCATAGATTAAAATGACACAACTTCCACCAGGAATTGCATATTTTGAACCCTTTTTCATGATGGTATGTTACACTATAGACAAGCATCATAAATACTATAAACACTAGATATTTATTCATTGTTAAGGCAAAGCTAACTAATAGTTGACAAGTGGTATTAAAATAAAATGATTTGACACCTTAATACAACAGTTTTGTTAAACACACCATTTATGGCTGAAATGTTGTCAGATTCTGCTTCAGTTTGTCATTTTAAATGTAAAACAAAATGGAAAATTCAGCAGGGGCCCTCCTGACATAAGCAAGAGATGACTTGTAGAGTGTGTTTTTAGAAATGAGGGTTAAAAAAAAACAAAAAAAAAACTCAATGTCTTCAAAAAGACAACAAAAAACAACAAACACAAATCTGTGAAAACACAGTAGCAGCAGTAATCAGGACGTGCAGAAGGAGCCACAATGGTGCTAATCAGAGCTGCATTAAGCATCCTGCTGAGATGATGCCACAGACACCAGGGCACTACTGTCAGGCCCTCCAGCAATAGAAAGGCAGAACATCTCGCTAAAAATCTGGTGTTCTCCATGCCAAGGAGGGGTGAGTCTCTCATCAAAAATAAAGGTGGCTGAAAAAAATAAACAATGATTTGAATCTCAATGATGATAGGTGTACTGACCTTTGTGACATTGAGTTTCTACTGTGTAAATCTAAATGGTTAAACTTACATCAGAGCAATACTTTACTGTTTATGTTTTCAAGCACAGACATTGATTGTGTCTGAAACTGTGCTTGTCTGGATGGAAATCATTTTATAGTAAAAACTAAACTCCATTCAAAAACAAATGCATATTAGTGTGGATGAAAGGTGTGCACGTGGAATAGTCCAGTCATAGTGAACTGTGTGCTTCCTGGATGCACATGTCGGGGTTAGGAGCAGTTACATGCTGAACGATTTAGAGACTGTAGTATATAGTGTGAGGACATTCTCAGTATAACACTGATTTCATAGCAAATACTAACGCCCCTGTATTACTCTTTGGAATATAGAAACTTAGGTAAACTCACAGATTGTTGATTTACACTGTTTGTATGAGACCATAGATACACTTGTTTAATACAAAGTTACACAGAACTGAAAGACTAGTGTGTGATATAAGACAACCTCATTACAAAATACAGATACTAACACACATTACAATTTGGGGATCATATTTTTATTGTCAACTTCCTTTAAGTTGGACTTTAGCCATGTGCACAGCACATACAGTGTTACATTTTATTAAGCCCTGTATAAAACTACAAGACAACTGATAAAAGTAGTTAATACAAAATTTGCATAAGACCACAGGACTCAGAATCAAAAATAGTACAGTATCATATCATCACTTTCCCTGAATGCAGACCTGCAGACAGCAGAGTTCCATAGGCTAATATCAACAGCTTACAGTGTAGATGTGTAAAAAGAGTTGGAACAAAGAAAAGCAGTCATCCATCTTAAAGGTTCAATCATACACTCCCTGATGCACACTCAGGACCACCACAGAATTCTCCATTTTCATTCAGCTTCTTGTTGGTACTTTCGCTTTAAAGGGGTCTGTTAATGCTAAATGTAAAAAACAAAAATCTTTTTCTCAGTTATATTTGAAGAATCAAGCCAGGTAGATAAAAGAGTGGTCTTGTAATGTCCAGGTTCTGAGATATATACTTCTCAGAATTCTGTTCAAGTCAGTTTATTGTCAACGACCACCAAATTCACAAAATGGCATTTAAGTAATCCTACAACTAGACAGTGTTTCTGTTCATCCTCCAAATATTCTGTTACCAGTGTTAAAAGGGCTTTTTCTTCAGTAGAATGCAGTTCCAGTCAAACCTGCAGGATTCTGCTGCAGAATTACCTAAATGTCAGCTCTTAGTTTTATTTATTTAAGACATTTTAGAAAAGGACAGCTCAAAACCTGGACACAAAAACCAAGCTAACTGCATGACTAGATGCCATCAGGTTTTTGTCGTTTTTGGTCAAATGACTCTTTATTGGTGACATCGGAGGAAGTTTGGGCCTTTGGTTGTTATTGTCCTGTAAGTAAAACTAAAACCAAAAAAAAAGCAAACTGTGTGTAGAGCAGCCTGTCTGTAAAAGTCCACATGTCAGCAGCGGCACAAATGCTGCTGAGAATCATTAAGAGCAGAAAGTGTGTTACACCAGTCACATGCTGCTGACTTAAGAAGTGCACTGCTGTTGCTTGGACTGTAGCTGGATAACCAAATGAGCAGCTGCGGTAGAGGGCTGGTCCTGGGTCAGTGACAGAGAGCAGAAAGGTATTCTACTGTAAACATGATGCCTGCCATGCAAAGCAGTGATACTGGAGAACACTGAGGCCAGCTGTGAGCACCAGACACACCAGTATACCTGCATACATCACTGCTGACTGGCTGATATGTTCAAGAGAAGATTTTAACAACCATGCTGTAAAAGGAGATGTAGGATCAACAGACGGTGGCTTTTGCACTTATTTTGACAACTTGACGTGTGTCTCACAGTGAGCCTGCAGAGCTTAGATCAGTCTTGACATTCATGGTTTGCAGGAGTCAGGGCATGAAGACACTACAAACAACAGTTTGCATGATATTTGTTTGAGCTATTTGCAATTGAATAGCTAGCGTGTGCATTCAGTGTGGCTGGCCTCTGTGCTAATACATCATCACTTCTACTGAAGGCACTCTGGCTCAGCAGAGCGAACAGTACAGTCCCAAACAGGAGTCGGGCTGGTTACAATATATGTCATCGTATGTGGAATGTTGAAATGGAGATTTCAAACTTCTTAGCAAAGAGACTGAATGAGAAAACAGGAGAGTGAACAAAAACAGAAATGGATAACGTGGTCACCTATCTCCCCCCAGTCCTTTTTTAACCTGGGTTGTTGACGACTGGTGACTTTATAAATCAGTTACGCCAAAGTGAGCCAATCAAAAGCACCTTGTGCCTTCAGACAGCGACTTCCACCCAGCTCTGTTGGTTTAAAACTGTCCCTCCCCCCGAAAGGAATACCAGAACCTTCAGTTACTGAGAGGTTATATTTACAAAATATATAAAGAAAAATATAGGGTTACTGGCCCTAGCATATAGTACAGTCCAACAGCTGTCCGTAAATATTTCTCCCATGATTATCCTTTCTAAAAGTAAATCACAGGGTAAAGATAGCTGGAACGTGACAAGGCGCAACTAGGACAACATGGCCACCAGAGCTGAGCTGCAGTCAACCACACAGACTCAGAGAGACACAGTGACAAACACAAGGAAGAAGGAGGGTGGCAAAAATGGACAGTAAACTGAGCCAGAGCAGGACAGCTACAGCTGCAGGAAGTTAAGGCAAAGCCTGAAAAGGGCTGTTGGTTTTGTAAAAGAGAAAATACGCAAAAGGGATTTGTCGTACCAGAACTGTGCCAAAGTTTGTATCCTCAACCAAATGTATTTGTGAGTTATCCTGAGTGTGTTGTGAGGTATCCTGAGTGTGCACTGCAAAAGGAAATGACTGCAGGGGAAATGCACTCAGTCGATGACACTGATGTATCGCCTGAGAAATAAAAACTGAAGGCGTTTCAGGATACAAGGACTCTTTAAGGAATGGTTGGACATTTTGTAAAACATGCTTATTTGCTTTCTTGTTGAGAGTTAGATGGTTATATTGAAATACTCTCATGGTGGTAGATACGATGCTGCAACCAGCGGCGGTTAGCGAAGCAGAACACAAAGACTGGAAATAGTATAAGTACAACATATGATGGGAGTATTTCCTGGCAGGTTCACAATGATAAGGCTTGTATGTTATCCAGTTAGTTTCAAACAGGCTGGATAGTGAATTCTGTCTTTATGCTGATGACTGTAGCTTCATATGTACTGAACAGACAAGAAATCTGTATTAGTCTTCTGAACTCTGAACAAGAAATATGTATAATTCCTCTTTTTATAATCCAAAAAGTGTTTTTAAAGCACAACTCTGCAAAGCAGCAGCCACTGTAGCTACAGGTTACAACTACACAAGCTAAAGTTTAATCAAACTGAGTTATGGTGTATTTTATCAACGTTTCATTTGAAGACTGCGCTTTTCCTTCTTCCATTAGTGACATCCTATTGCTTTAAGGCAGAGATCCTTAGGCAAACGACTTTTTGTGAGGAAGACAAATTTTGGCACAACACAGGCAAATATTTGTACAAACTTCCTGACTAATGCTGTCCTGCTTCAGAACCAGCACACTCAACAGCTAGCCTGACAATCAGCAACGACTTGACATTAAGAATAGTCTTATTCCACAGTCAAGGCTAAGGCTCGTCTGTTGCATATCAGCTCTTTGACCTTGCCTTTAAACTCCCAAATTCCCCACTTATATAATGTCAGAGAGGATTCCTGTCTCTATCGGCAGACTTATAGATCTGACTGAGATTGACGGCAGAAAAGTTCATAGTTCATCCCCCCTGGCAGAGCTATAAACAGACCAGAGGAGGTCTCTGACCACCCCCTCCTGCGCTCCTCCCCACCTCTCTCTCTCTCTCTCTCTCTCTCTCTCTCTCTCTTCAGTAAGATGATACTGTTTCAATTAGGCTCCAGTGCCACACAAAAGAGCTGGAGCATTGGGTGATCAGTGCCACTTCTCACACCAAAGACACTTGCGCCTCATTTCTTTTTTTTTTTTTTTTTTTTAGACTAAGACTCAAAAAGGTCCTTTCCTGTTAAAAAAACAAAACACATTAAAATCATCTGTGCACTGTTGCGTATTTTGTCATCCGTGCAAAGAAAACCAACACCCAAAGACAGGATTTCATTCAGTAGCAGCAAATGTCTGATAAATTAGAAAATGAAAACATAAATAACATGTTTAGCATCTCTGACTCTACCCCCACTGAAAAGACGCCTAAAAAAATACAAAATAGCTGTTAAACATAGATTAAAGAAATGAATATATACATAGCAAAGATCAAATATGATACACTTGCATAAAGCTAGAAGTGAAAGTGCATCATGGTTTGGAGTCTCCCTCCATCTCTTTCTCCATATTGAGGTGAAGTCTATTTATGAGGCCACTAGATTCTTGGCAAGAAATGTGTCACTGTCATGGCTGGTGACACTCGGTTTCCTCTTTTTGTTTTGCCATTCTTACTCAAGCCGATGAACATCCTCGGGTAGGCCACTGACTCGTAGGCATTGTAGTTGTTGGCGAGGAGCTTCTCTCTGAACTTACACTCGTTGTTGTAGTGTAACTGCAAGAGAAAAGAGACTATTTGAAAATGCTGATTGTCTGAAGGCAGAGACAAAACAAAGATGCCGGGACATTTTCGAGGGGAAATTTCAAGTCTGTATTGTTCACTGTGTGATTACTATCAAACAATTGCTTTATTTCTGACTGCAGGGCTGTTATTGTGCGGGAGCAGTTAGAGCCAGACTTTATACAAAAAAATGAGATTTTGTAATGATGAATGGTGTGAGTAAGGCAGGACTCTGGACACCAGCCTCTGATCGGGCTGTTTTCTCTCTGCGGGTGGAACATTAATCACGGAGCTCATTCCAGCTGAATCGAGTTATTAACTCACCTTTCACTGTAGTATTCTTTTAGAACCAGGAAGTAACCACGCCTTGCTGCTCAGTATCTCAGAACTGAACCGTGTTGCATCACGTATCATGAATCCATCATGACATTTGTGGGTAACATAAATTGTCTATGTATGTCTGAGATACTGAAGACGACAGCATTTTTTTGTACTTCATTTGCAGAAGTGAAGTGTGAGTGTTTCAGCATTTGTTGTGTTTGTTAAGTTGGGACAACGCTCGTAAGAAATGTTCTTTTTAGTTCATCTAATGCTATCAGCATAAGGTTTTATCATTTGTAAGTTTTTGAATCATAACTAAAAATCTCCACAGTTCATCATTTAGCATTTTGGTGAACATATTTCATTTTTCACCATTTCTCTTTAAACTAAACAGAACATATAGCAAGCTAACATCTTCTCTGTCTGCTGGTACAGTTAGTTTAGCAACAGTTTGTCATCACTGGGTCTGAATATTTAGTAACAGCTGCTCTCTACATAGAATCGCTGCCACAAATTTAGTTTGATGACTTATTAATTAAGCAATGAGTACATCTACATTTCATATAGACTGACTGTGAGAGCACTGGCGAGTTCAAGAGGAGGTGATAGACCTGGCTCCAGAACTCCATTGAGATTTTAGATATTTTCCAGTAAGATATTTCTGTTCAGTCCTTTTAAGCTTTGCCTAATATGACACTGTTTTCTGCTCCAGATCCTAACCTCATATTTATTTGAATCTTAAAGAGAGACTTTATAGACATCAATACAATTCACACAAAGCTCCAGCCCCCACGGCAACACAACGCTCAAGTCCTCTGCATTTCTTTACTCTTTTCTTTAAAAACCTGGAGGGTCGATGCTGAGTGTTACATATAATGATTCCAGTATTTTCAGGCAATATAAGAAGAAATATATTTGTGTCTAAGTGTCTGAGCATTTCTCCACCAGACACTGGTTTCGACACATTTCAGCACAATTTATCCAACAATTTTCAAACGTCTTAAATCTACCGTCTTGTCTAAACTCAGCTGGTGTGGAGTCACAAGGATTTAGATTCATGACCTCAGTACTTCCAAAAACATAACCACACTGATAAATACTTTGTCACAGCATCTGTTAACAGAGCTGGACATCACAGCTGGAACAAAGAGTGCAACAACATATGCAAATGTGACAGCTGAAACCTGAACCTCCATCGTCATCAATCTAGTGTGTGTCTCATTCTGTGTGTGTGTGTGTGTGTGTGTGTGTGTGTGTGTGTCTGTCTGTCTGTCTGTCTGTGTGTCTGTGCAAAAGACAAGACAGCAGTGGACAGTGGACAGTTGATCACAGTGCTCGTGGTACACTCACAGATCCGTAGAGCTTTCCTTTTCGGTTCATGGCCACAAAGAGTCCACTGCGAACGCCCAGCAGTGTCACCACCCCTCTCTCCACTGGAGAGATCTGCAGAAGACCTTAAGGGAGAACAAACCACATGTTGAAACATACTGGTGTGATGGAGAGGTCCAAACCTGCTGCTCCACACTGACGTTATTGTATTTATGTCAGGAGATGATCTGGACAGTCAGGAGTTCATCACAAAACTGAAGAACTCAGAAACATCTTTGAGTCAGCTACCTTTATGATGTTTGTCAAGGTGTGGCACTGTACAAGCCTGATCTAAGTCAATCAATAAACAAAAGACTTCTTCTTGCCATAATAAGGGGGGAACAATTGTGCAGACTTAAACCTATATCAAAGTAAGTTATGAAAAAGTTAAGTTTCTCCTTTCACCCAGCCCTCAGAGTGGCCTTAAAGGTAAATCATATATATTTTCAGTGTGACTGCCATTGTTGGATCTGATGTGAATATTTACAGGTTTCAGAAATCCCACTGAGATCCACAGATCTGTTTCCTCTGATGTTTGGTTGTTGAAGTCACTGGTCACACAACAACATGCTGCCATGTAAAGGTTTACTGAACCCCGCAGCGTCTCCCTCAGTCTGCGTCCTTTGTTCCTGCTTCACTTTTAAAATGCGTTACACTGCCTTGAATTCCTCACTGAGATTTAATGTAATGTATCTCCCTGAATTTTTATCCCTTGTCTCAAAATAGTACAGAGGCGGCCCGGCAAAACCAACGAGCCTGGAGACCCCAGGACGGCCACAGGTCGCCTTTTAGTCACTGCAGGAGCGCAGCTCACCAACACCGGACGGCACAAATCACATGTGACATGGTGGCCAAAAGAACGTGTTCGTGCGTGAAAATGAGTTGGTGTGAGAGTGTCTGTGGGGACCGCTGGGGTTAGTGCGTCTGAGCTGACGGCTTCGTGTCCTAACTTTAGGCGCTGCTGGCCGCCGGCCTGGATCACTGCGGCTCTGGTTACACAGCAGGCGGAAAGCACCGGCACGGCAGCGCTCAGCGGCTCCACAGAAGGACTCCAGATGTTGCCGGTGACGCGTGGATCGATATGTGTTCAGCTGAGTGTGTGACAACATGAGCAGCAGCATCCAGGAGGACAGGACTGGATCAAGTGCTGGCAATACAAAGTGTATTCTGTGACTGGAAACAACGCTTTTGTCATTTAGTTGTGAAAGCTTTCCTCTGGGGATATTGAAACTATTTCTTTAACAGCAGGATTTGCGTTGGACGTTAACCTGTTTGCGTAATGGACACAAAGTGAGGCTCCACCACCAGCAAAAGTGAGAAAAGAAATAATTAGCAGCTTCTACATTAGCAATAAACAACTCACACAACTTACTGTAACGATTTTCGTTGTGTACTCCCGTTATTCTACCGTCCGGTAACACCTGAATGTGAAAGCCGATCCCCACGTTGCAATAGAGGCGCCGCAACCGTTTAATGCCCAGGAGGTAGTCGCTGTCCCGGCTCACCTCCTCCCGCTTCTCCCCCGGGATCCGCGCCAAAGACCGGGAATAGAGGGCCTCCCAGCGGTCCGCCGTCCCGTTCAGGCCGGGGGCGCATCCCGCCAGTCCGGTCACCAGGCCTAGGACCAGGACGGTCCGCAGGGCGGCCAGAGAGCCCATCCCGGGTCCGGCTCTGAAAGCAGCCTCCCGGCGTTTGCCTCTCCAGTGGAGCGAAAAGAAAAAGAAGAAGCAGCGGCGCGGCAGAGAGGAGCGTGTGGAAGTTGCGCTCATTCCCAGACCGACAGGCGCACTGGCTTCAGCGCCGGAGCGACATTGATCTGCATTGACGCTGTGCAGCCATGCCTCTATATTTATACCTGCATACACATTACATCACAGCTCCACACTTAGAAGAAATCCACAAACTCCTTGTTCACAATCAGGCGCACCAAACAGAGCTGGGGCTTTATTGAAATCAAATAATGGCTTCTTATCTCTGAGCAAAGTCAGGAGTTTGTAGAAAATAAACGAATAAAGGCCTTATTATAATGAAAAGACGTCTTTGTGTGAGGCTTTCATTATCAGCAGCAGAATATCATAATTTATGTATGGGAGGATGTAAAATAGGAAACAGCCAAGTTAACAGACCGTGGTGTCCAGACAGGAGACAGTTCTATAAATGAACAATAACAGGAAAAAACACAGGTCCAATTCAACCAAATGGAAAAAAAGCTCCAACTTAAGACTGGTAAAAGGGAAATTATGTCCCAGGCCCTTATGGAAAACAATGGTAAGACTAAATAGAGAGTTTGCAGCATGATAAGTATGTTGTCATTGTTGGCCAAGACTTCACTCAGTTCTGAGCTTCCAGCTGAAACACTTGTAAAGTTTGTGACTGTCATGTGTGTTAATAGTATCTGTGTTGACAACGAAACAAACAAACCTGGCCTGACATGTGAAATATATTTAGGTCATTGTTTACAGGAAATACCTCTTAGAGATTTTAACTGTATCTTAGAACATCTTGAAGCTTTTCTGGTAAGCAGCATCACTCCTGCGTAGTGACTGTGATCACATTAGAGCCCTCGGAAGTGCCTTTTAATATGTATAGTTATTAATATCATTTTATTTTTTGTGAGAGAGAACAAAACAGCTGCTTCGGCAAAATAGTCGATTTTAGTTTCAGTTATTTGTCTGAATTATAATAACTAACTGGTGTCATGGCAGCGTCTCTTTGATGTGTCATCCTTGACAGTCTTTCAGATGCGCTGGTGCATTGCTTTTGATGTCCACTGAAATAAACCAAGCTAAATAGCCTCCCCTCCTTTTATTTCACTATTTCATCACTGCTATTATCCCTACCAAATCTATGTAGAGCACTAACATTTACCCACTCTGCTGACTGTCCCATTATTTATCTCTATGTTGCAGCACTAAAGGTCTTCCCTGTCTTTCAGCCACAGACCGAGTCCTTTGATCTCTGGGGTGGCTCTGTCCTGCTCCTCATTGACCACGCATGAAACGTTTTCTCACGTTCACATTCGGCTGATCTTCAATGTATAACAACATTGTTTCTTTGTGTGCTGCAAAATGGCTCCATGAATGCAGGCAGACCTTAGAGACCATGCTGTGGTGCTGAGGCCCCTGTTTGATGACTGGTAACCCCCGAAAATTGGCTCACATACCAGCCAACCTACAGAACCCAGCCTGGTGGACCAAAAGACCTTCATGAGACATGGAGCAAAAAGATAGCCAGCGGTCCATCTAACCTCTGGCAAGGACCAGCATAAGGGCCGTCATGTAAAACTCACAGACTGGACCTCCAGTACCAGTATCACAGGTGATGGGCAACTGGACCTCCTAAAAAAAACTGAGGAACTGCTGCACCTCCAGAACCAGTCCTAGACCCCTGATGAACCACTGCAGCTCAACCACAACCAAAAGCCTGATCACCATCCCAGAGCAGTTGGACTATAACAAAAACCCAATCACTGATGGACTTGTACACATCCAGGAGAACGTTTAGACGTCCACAGGAACTGATGCAGAGTGTGACCCCTAAAACTGAGCATGGGGCCGATACACCACCCGGCTGAAAATTCATCAGGCATTCTAGGGCAGCTGATTAGGTGTTTTACAATGAATCAATCCTAAATCCCCGAATCAAAGGGCCACTGAACCCTCTGGGTAGCTGGTGGACTCCTGGAGCCATGTGGAGGGATGATGGGAGGAACACTGCATCCATCTGGAGTCTCCTTGGAAAAGAAGAAGACATTTGTGAACTGTACAGACCAGCAGGTCCTGTGCTGTCGCTGTCCATGGTTCTGTAATCTGTTATCAGGTTAAAATAGAAGTAGGTTGAGATGTTTCTCTCCAGTCATGCTGAGATTTGTAAGTAATGTCCGGCTTTATTTTCTGTTTATGTTGTACTGAAGTCATTGTGGTTTTAGGTTGCATGTATGCAATGAATTATGCTGAGGGAAAGAGGTTTTAAATTTCACTGGGTGACAGCTGCAATTCGGAGCTTAAAATGTCTCAACATTCAACACAAGCATTCGTTTGCTCCCTTGTTTATTCAACATTTCCAAGCCTATGCTCGGCATCTTATAATTCATGAAGACGGGGTTATGACAAGGGTTTCTGAATTTATTTTTAATCAGAAAGCATTATCACTGATTATGAGTGTACACTGAGCATGTGCTAAACCTAAAGCAGCCTCTCTCTTGTCTTGTTTGTCTCAAGCCTGTTTTCAATTAGATAAGAGCATTAAACTTCAGGCAAATGTCAGAAATGCACAACACTGAACAGTGATGTACATAAAGTGAGCTGATCTTCTAAACAGAACATCTGAACCTGCTTTATTTCTTTATTTTCATGCCACAGTAAGAATTCACTTCTACTGACAGCTTTGTGCCTGGCACGAGACATTATTTTGTTCAAATATCAATCTGAATCCATGAATCCATGTCACACATGTGTAGCATGTGAGTAGATGCAATACCTGTGAGTGAATGTGTATCCAGTGTCTCGTTCCGTATATCCAAACTGAGGAGGACAGATATTTCCTCTGATATTGTTGGCACAGTACAGTTGGATGCTGGCCAACCAGCCAGCTGTCACTAAACTGCTGCCAGACTGGGACCACTAAGTGACTAGTACTGGTCAATTTGTCTACATTATGTAATTCCCAGTGGAAGTGTGCAAACTGAACATATAAAAACAGAGAAATGCTTTTGCTGAGCTTGAATTGAAGATTTAGTTTTTAGAAGGACTTAACAAAGAATATTTCATCCAAACTTTGTGTGTAGTTTTAAAAAGTAAAAATTGAGAGTAACAACTATTCAGATTATTGGGGTAAATATAGCAACAATTTTAGTAAAATCTCAATTTGTGACTGTGTCTAACTTTAGTTCAAGATTTAGATTTACAGGGAAACCCTTCCATTGAGCTGAAAACTGAACGTGTTCCCTCTGTGATGAAAAGGTGAACAGTTAGATGTGGGGTGGAATATCTTTCTGCGTGGTTTCAGCTTGGTGGCGAACAACATGCATGTCCTTTACTTTCTTGTCACCATTAAATAACCAAGAGGATGCTGGCAGTGTTTCTTGACTGGAGTGTAGAGTGTGTGGTTGTGAGCGGCCTGCAGAGGGCATCGAGCTGCCTTGCCAAGCTGAAACCATTAGGATGGAGGTTCACACATGGCTGAGCCCTCAGTGTGTGGAGGCCAGACAGCTGCTGTCTGTAGGGGTCACTGTTGACAAGTGAACCTTCCTGCACTGCAGTCAGCAGCTATCAGCTCAGAGCGCAGGCTTATCGTTCTACAGTACAGTTTAACCTCCGCTCCCCTCTCTGCTCACCAGAACACCCTCTTAAAAACTTGCATGGGACAAGTGTGAGTATTTCTGTTATAAAGCCACTAACTTCTGTTATTCAGTTATTTACTACATTTATTTTTTTTACAAAATGGTTCCTCCTGTTAATGTGGAAAAGTGTCTGATCACCCAAACCCATTGATTCATTTAAATGTAATATTGATAATACAAAGTAAATACATGAATTGCCCTCAGTTCCTTTTCACATGTACATAAGCAGTGTGCTTTCTAGCCGAGAGCCATTAAAAAGCCTCTTTAGAAAGCCCTAAAAGATCATGTTTGGGCTCAAGAAAAAAAAAACATGTACAGAACATATTGTGTGAGTTTTAAGTTTTAACAACTTATAATACAGTGATAGTCAACAAACAAACTGCACTGAGTTGCAGGAATTTGCTTTTCCTCTGCAATCAGTTTACTAGTGTTAACTGTTTGAATTTTTCCAGGCATGTAAAGGTAGAGGATGGGACCTAAACTCAGCGTGAAGAAGACTGTAGTTATCAAACAAATTTCATAAAACTATATCAACTTAAATTTTGTTTTAGTCAGCCAACACAGACACCTGAGTTTATATTACAGGCAATATTAAACACCCATTCATTAAACTGAGAGGCGGGAGTCAATCCCTTTAAATTACTTTTTAGAGTGAACATTTGCAGCGTTAAGCATCAACAGGGAGAGAGCGCACATATGATTCACTGTGGAAACCTTTAATGAGATGATGATGATGATGAGGCTACTCAGGTAGAGCTATATATAAATATATATATTTTACATTCTATATATAATATTTAAGAACCACGCAAGTTTTATAACTAACCTTTATGAATGTGTTGTAAATTATATAGTGGATCAATTTTAAACCTTGAATTAAAAAATATTTTTAAGTTAATGATTATTTACACTTTGCTCCTGATTCTCTGTGGCCAGGAAGGATTCTTTAACTGATTTATAAAGCATTCATTCATTGTCTTCTGAGCCCATTAGTTACACCTTATGGAGGCTTCTTCACCAGTTTCTGAGACTTGAACACAGCGTTTCGTACACCTCATGTGTCTCATTCATTTCCATCTTACTAAAGCTGTGGTGAAAGAGATCCTCTGTGTTTTGCTCTCCGAATGAGAATCATTTAGCTATTATGTAATTCATGTCAGAATGCTCTCCAAGGAGACCTTATCCAGCCTCCCCATCAGCCCAGCGGATATTGTCGATGAATGTCATTTTTATTGCCTGGCCGATAAGCCGATACATTTTACTAGGGCAAATCCTTCAGCGGGATGTCATGGATAGAAAGGCCAAGTAGGAAGAGATTCAGAAGATAAATGCTGCTAAATGAAACAGACGGGCAGGGACAGGGGCCACAATAGGCCCTAACCTCTCTGAAGTCCCGCATTCCTGTTGAGTAATATTAGAGTGTGGCATTCATAACAAGCCATAGCAAGGTGTTACACTTTGTATGACACAGTTTCTGCTTTCAGGAGGGCCAGCCTTTTTTATCGACTCTACAGCTTTTGGTCGGTGTTTCAAAAAAAAGCCCAAAAGTCTCAGGCGGCATCGCTTCCCAGGCCCCCCTTGGGAGGAGCTATTGTCCGGGCCAGGAAGCCTCCCCAGCCTGCAGGTATAGAATGACAAGGCTTTATATGCAGCTACCTATAGATGTGAGTGAGGCAGGGCAAAAGCTGAACATCCAAATGAGTCCAAATGTTGCTTGTGATGAATTTTGCATTAATGGACGTCTCTGCAGTTTCTGCTTGGCTGTGTTGCAGCAACAGGTGGCCACTTTAACAAATGAGCTGTAGCAGTTAGAGAGGGATAGTATCACATGTAGAGAGGGAGAGAGGGGGACAGAAAGTGGGGATAAAACTCTAAATACAACCCTTCCGACCTCCACCACACACACACACACACACACACACACACACACACTAAGCCCAGAGCCAACCGACTGTAAAAACCACACCAGTCTACACCAGATCTACGCAGCACACTGTTTTCTATTTAATCCCTAATGACAATATCAACACTACAGTTTAGAGAACTCGCTTCTCTTATTAGACTACATGAATGCTTTAGTACAGTCAGTTAGTGTATTGACAGTCTGATGTAGGCCACAGCAATTTTTTTCCGATTAATTAAATGTAAATTTGGTCCTATCATTTGGCATGAGTGGCTTAAGACAACATGAGCTGTGTGTGATTAAAGAAAGGTGGTGAAGCACGTTGGACTCATGCCCCGCTGTTGTGTCAGAAACAAAATGTCCTATTGTGCATTTCAGGTGGTGCTGCCTTCAAAGAGCTACGGCCAAAAGAACAGAAGATGCAAAAACTGTCATAATAATTATATTAGAATGAATATAAATTTGAAAAACAGCTTCAGGGTTCCCATGGTATCCACAGCCGCATCATCTCTGCTTATTCTGTTAAAGAGAACAGTATCGGATTCGGGTCTGTGAGGAAAAACCTCTGTGAAATCTTGGGTGAACAAATCAAAGAATAGCTATAACAAAGCAGGCAGTTTTTCCTTGGGTCAGTACCATTGTGTTTTATGTAGGAACCAGGTGGTGAGAACTATGAAACAACAGCAACAATGTAAAATGCAGAAATAGTCACATCAATAACTTACACAGGCACCAAATAAATATTCATATCATTAGTAAAATATACAAAGTACTTCTTTCAGTTTACAGACAGTAGACTATCACATTGTAAGAAAGTCACAAAAAACAGACAGTGGATCCTGTCTCACACTCACTCCTCCTGCTTTAATGTGAATCTGACAAAAAAGTGCTTTGCTCTGTAAAGTCCTCTCTTCAGTATCCATCATGTCTGTTAGCACTTCAGAATAGCAAAATATAGTATTCTGTTTGTCATCTCAGCCTTTGACAAATGAAAAGCTATAACGTTGCTGTACATGCAAACTGTATTTACAAAAACAGAACCACTTTTCAAAGATTTGTTCTCTGTGCGAAGTTGATGGTAAAATGATAGCTTGTATAAAAGTAGAACTCATTACAAAATAAGATGGAAGTTTTCAGCTATATTAACACATTTGTTTACAAGACAGTAGCATTTTGAAGAAGTCAGACGTCGGTAAATAGAAGATTATACAGCTGTGGAGTGTGTAAGAGTCAAAGTCTCCTGAAAGTGGAAGATTTAAAATATGTGCCCCAACCCTTGGGGTGGCCTTCGAGTTTTCCTTCTTCTATATTTTTTTTTCTCTGTGCAAAGGCAAAAACTTCCACTAATCCAGAAGGCAGAATCCAGTCATTTTTCCACATCCTCCGTTGCAGTCAAGCTACAGTATGTGCCGAGTTCAGAGGTCCATGTTTAGAGGAGTCTTAAGGCCGTGAGGTCAGAACCTCCCTCTAAAAGTCTACAGAGTCATCTGGCTGTCGACCCCGGCCTTTCCTAGCACGATGCCGGCGGCTCCGGCGTTCACCGCGGCGGCCGTGCTGATGTGTGTGATGGTGTGAGCCTGGATTGTCCCTCAGCCGCCTCACCATCTCATGGTCCTTGTTGCCCAGCACCCGAGGGAGGAAGAGCGAGGCTTTGTCTGTGCTTCGGGTCTTAAAGCCTCTCCGCGGCCGCCCTTTGCCATTAATGGAAACGTACCACTGGCGCTTGGCGCTGGCTCGACGCTTGCTGTTGCTGCCACCTCCTGGTGGCACCGGCTGCTCTGTGGAGTGGTGACGGGACGCGTAGGTGTTGTACCCCAACTCATGGATCCGCTCCACAAACTCACACTCTTTGTTGAACACTTCCTGGGGAGATGAGGAGGAAGGATACAGTGAGCCACATTTGTCATCCAGCCAGTTTGTTTGTGATCACAGGAGAACCTGTGGAACACCCTGACAGTGTCTCCGTTCTGCTCAGCTGCACTTTCAGACCCCAAATAAGCCATAAACTGACAAAGCTGGCTCCAGATAAACATTCAACCTTACAGCAGCTAAACATTACAACGTGAAACCAAATGTTTGTGCCTGCTCATATTTGAGGCCTCTGGGCTGCTGTCACACAGGAGCTGTATGTGGTGAAGAGGAGGTGATGAGATGAATCTGTACCCACCGAGGCGTACAGCCGTCCTTTATCATTCATGGCCAGATATCTGCCAGAGAAAAGGCCTTTTATGGCCACAACACCCACATCCACTGCTGTGATTTCCATGATGCCTGCAATACAAAGAGACACACTCCAGTTACATGACAGTAGCAGTTGTGGATGTTTAATATAAAATATATTCTGATGATAACTTCACTGTGTTTTTCTCTGTAGATGAATGAATTACTGAACAAATAATTCTGAGAAGGTGGATCTCAAATACAAAAAGCAAATTTAACAAAGAAGGAAAGAAAGAAACAAAACAAGCAAAAACATAAACAAACAAACAAACAAAAACTAACTTGTTAAACATTTAGAGTAAATCCATTTCCTTTGTATGTGTCACCTCTTAGGGCCTCGTTCAGCATGTTTATTAGACTTTTTAATCAGTGCTTGATTAGTCAGTGGTCTACTGAGCGCTGCAGAAAGGCTCTAATGGTCGCTGATGAGATAAATACATCCGTTAGGACAGCGCCTTTGTCCCGCCTGGATGTGAATACTTTGGCTGATACTTTTAATAGAGATTAACCTGCATGTTAGCAGCTTTGTAATGACATGATTTCACACGCACAAGTCAGCGGCTGCCGCGGACGCGCCAAGTGCTGAGAAACTCTGATAGATCGTGATTGATTAATTTTGTCTAGGTATTTTAAATAGTACAAACAATACAGATTAAAAACACATAAACAAAACGATATAAAATAAACAGAAGATTAGCTTAAAGATTACATTGGAAGCGTGTATTTACTCTTCAGTATAAGTTGATGTTCTACCTTCATCAGCCATTCCATTCAAAGGCTTCACTCCACATTTCTTAAATTGGCACTAAGCTACAGATCATACACACACACTCACAACCACATCAAGATCCCCCTGTGTCATATTAACAGTGTTTGGGAGAGTTTGGCTGGCGTTGGTGGAGGTCACTGTGCGTAAAAATCAAGAGAATACTCACTGAACGGGTTGTTTTCTTCCAGTGAACCATCTATTTTCCCATTAGGATGGATCTGTAAATGATATTTGGTAGCGCAGTAAAGTTTCCTGCGTCTCGGCGCTCCTCCGAGGTGTTCATACACTCCTCCGCGGCCCCCGGCGTCCCTCCGATGCCGGGGGTCGCACGCCTGGCCCGGTGCGCAGCGGGCCCGGGGACAAACGGGATCCAACAGGCTCAGCAACACCAGCAGAGGTATCATCAGCATTGTGGCATGGCCGGGGAGCTACGATTGTGGCGAAAAAACGGAGAACTCCTGCCCGGCTCCCGGGGTCCCATTAAAGTGTCGGGGCCAAAGCGCTGGAGAGCTCCAGTCCTGCGTACATCCGAGCCCGACGGGCACCTCTGACAGCACAGCCGCCCCCGAAGTGGGATCCTCCTCGCCTCTGTTGCTGGAAAGCCCTCCTGTGGACCTGACTGAGAGCCTCTGCTCAGACTGAACGCAGATATAAAAGAAGCTTGTGGCGACAATAGGCTGAACTCCGACCAATTGATACAAAGGAAAGGGGGAGGCAAAAGGTATCAGCCCTGTGTGAAGTGAGAGACAGCGGCGTGGATAAAATTACATAGTGGCTGAGTGCGGAACAGCTCTCTCCTCTGAACTCCTCTTCTGAAATATCCTAAAAGAGCAATTAGACATCCCAAATTATACAGGCGGGCTGAGCCTGCGCCAGCCGCTGCAGCAGGTGAGGAGTGAGACTGCTGTGGAGCCACCTTCAGCTATTTCAATCACGGAAAATACAACTTTTTCAACTACACACAGTTGAATTCCGACATTCTACACAACCGCAGGCCTTCCACTCATTTTCTCACACTAAAGGATCTCATTTGGCCACTTAGACACAACTTTACCTTCCGGATTTGTGAACTTTTTAAAACGCGGTGTGAAGTTCGAAAAATGTTAAGCACTTTGATTTTTGGGTGGTCCACGTCTACACTGCACACAGTAAACACATTCATCCCAGTTTAACAGGTGCTTGTCAAGCATAGGTACACAGTAAAACCACCATGACAGGCTGAGGTCAATATCAAGTTTGTGTAATTTGTAATTTGCCTCGGATCTGAGCTCCTTGCCGGCAACACGTGACGCAGAGATCCAGAGATCTTCCAGAGGAGCCGCCAAAAAACCAAACCTCTTCCTCAGCAGTTCAAAGTGGGCAGCCTTCTTTGTTCTCAAACATTTATACGCTCCTCCTGAGCTGCAGCGCTGAGGGATGTTCCTGCTACAGATGGATGTTGTGTCACGGGGCTCCCTCCATGTGCTGCTCACACCACACGGCCTCGCTCTGCCTTGTTCTTTATCCTTCATCCAGCAGCGGATTGTCCCAGACTTTTCCCATCCTAATGTCCCGGCTCTGGCTAGGCAGCAGCCGGTGGGCGGAAGAGCAGCAGGCTAAATGACTACTGCCTAAATTGCTTCCATCTTGGTCGCATTATGGTTTGCATTCTGGTAATTAGCACCATCATCTACAAATCTCTCTGCCCTTTGGCGCTGCTCCACTGCTGCTATGAAGGCCTCTGCTGAGAATCCCCCAGAGAGTAGACGGTTAATTTGTCTTCCCCTCCCATACATCACCCAGCTAGCTGCCTCTGTCACTTTATTTACCCCAATGATCAGAAAAAGGCAGCTCTTTTAATTACAAATGTGTGCGCATTATACCTCCGAGACCCCTCACGAGTCAGACAACACACCAAAACATCAGCCAGGCCGTGTGTATCAGAGGTTGTTCTGGTGGCCGTTTCTAAGTGAGACGCTCTTGATGTGGTTAAATGCTGGAAGAGGGTGGAACCTCAGATGTGGTGTGCTGTTTCTCTCAGAAACTATTTTAATTACGCTCCCCTCCACACCGCCCACAAAGCATCCCAGCAATAAGCAGGGCAAACGCTCTCAATTTGTGAAGCACACACACACACACACACACACACTCACACACACACACATCTTCCTCTTCACATTAACAGAACTGCGTGTTGTTGTTTTTAGGTTAAAATTGAAGTTATGAAAAGCCTACATCCAAGTTTCTGGCCTCTGGGTCCACATGCATCTGAGCACTACTGCAGACTTAATCCCATCTGTGATGGCAGCACTCTGTAGGTAACTCCCAGATTCAGTCAGTGTTCTTGACAAAGTTTAGCTGAACAGTTGAAAAGCAGCGAGATTTGCATAAGGAACACCATGTGACTGAAATATGAAGTCAAGTAACACAAGAGGTCTGAAAGCTGGACTTAATCTGAAACACAGCAGGAGAAAATGTAGAACCTGAGAGGCAGGAAATAATTATATATAAAAAAGAGAGACCTGCTCTGAAAGGACCTGAGCACAGCCAGATCTGAAGACACCTGAAGATAAATCAGAATGCCACCTTGTTTTCTCACCCACAGATCATCACCCCGGCTGGTTGAAGCAGACAGCTGTCCTCCCTGAGCCTGGTTCTACTGGACACTTCTCTTTGGTAAAGGGGAGTTTTTTCCCCATTACTGTCAAGTGATGCTCAAAGAGAAACCAAAAGAACCTTTTGATTTATTGTTTTTCTCTGTATCATTTTGTAGTCGTCACCTTACTGTGTCAAGTGCCTTAAGATAACATATGTTGTGAATTGGTGGAATATGAATAAAAAAGAACTGAATTGAAGCAGTTCACAAAACTGTCCAGCACCATCTAATACTTCAACACATCCTCACCCTGATGCATCCAACAACTGCGGTCATTTGAAGACCTTCTGTAGGTGTCAGGTCTCCAAAATGTACAAGACAACAACAAAAAATGCCATGACAACAAATAAAAACAAAAAGTGACATGAAAACCCCTTGAGGAGCTTCAGCACTGCTCACCAGTGAGCCTGACACAGTCCAGAAGGTTGGCATGCTGAGGACGACTGGTGAAGTAGTCCTCGATCCATGGCACCAAAAGAGCATCAGCCTGCATGGCAGTCATCTTCTTCCTCAGCAGGGCTGAGAGGATTAAAAAAATATATAAAAAGGATGAATCTGACAGCACCCACTGCCCAACAAAGTGTTGCCCAGTGACCTGAGGGCATCCAGGACCAGTATTTGAAGCCTTCCTGATGTGTGAGGTCAGTGTGAGGTCAGGCTGCATGTCAAATGTACAGAAGAAACAGTTCAGCTCATTGGCTCTGCTGATGGTCTCATCTACCATTTAACTGCTGGGTTTTATAACCAGTAATTCCAATTATAATTGATACCTGTATTTATATATTGGTTATTATGCTTCATGATTTAGTAGAAACTATAGTAGAGGCACAATGATCCATCAGTCAACAAGGAGTTAGAATCAAGGTGAGCAGCAATATGACATCATATTGAAATATCTTAGGATTAAATTATTCACTGATTTAAAAAAAACAATTTTTATGTAAGCCCCAAAAACAAACAGAGAAAGAAATTAAAATTCTATTTTGACCTCCTACACCAAGAAAAAGCCTTTATGTCTCCAGCTAAATATTAGAATTCTAAAAAATAGATAAATAAATGAATTATTAGCATAAATTTTGACCATAGTCCACCGACTGACTAATATGTTGTCTCCAGAGGTAAACAGAGTTCATGCTACTAAAATACTAAATTCGCTCAGGTATTAAACACATACTGATACACACACCAATAAACCTGTGGCAATAAAACAAGACCCTTCCTGACCCAGTCCGACCCAGGTCTGCTCATGGTTCTGTGCAATCAAGTGGACCCTTGAAGATTTCCAAAGTGCTAATGTCAGAAAAAGGTCAAGGTTAGGATTTGGGTTAAAACATCAGAGAGCAACTTAAATGACTGTTGCAAATGAATAACTGCGATTGGATTTCTGCACACGTATAAATAAAGGGAACTTTAACTGCAGTGATACAGAAAAAAAAGCACATTTGTGCTCAGCCACAGAGTAAGAGCATAGAATTGGAGCAGCTGTTTGATGCCTCGGCTTGGGCACAGACTTCAGAACCTTCTCCAAATTGTTTGGCAGAGGCAAATCAACTGTGTTTGGGAGCTTTGTCCTGCTATCTACACAATACAAAGTTGACTAATTGGTCCTTCAATGTGGCCAGGGAGCCATTCGAGTTCACATTACACTGCACACTTGCATTCCTGACCACTTCCCCATGTGGCTATAGTGATCAGATCCCAGCACGTCCTCAGTGCGTCTTGGGTGCATTCACACCTGTGTTTAGAAGACACAAGACAATAAGCAGTGCTTCTGTTTCAAGAGAAAAGCTCGGCCAGTTCTCGATTATTTACCCAACTAAAATATTTCCAACCATTCCTTTTGCCATCACCCACTTGACAAATGAATCCAAACCCAGCCACGTGAAGTGCTCTGACACAAAACCCAAAAGCATACATTTTAACTTTCCCCTTTTCTGTCCTGCAGCCATGAATGAAAGCAAGAATTTCAGGGCTCCTTTTTTAATTGACCTCCCCAAAATCCCCCCCACCTTAACCAACCCACAAAACCCCTCTTGGCACAAAAGGTTTTCTTTTTTTTGCAATAATACAAAGGTTATTAGCCAGGTCCTTTTCTTGGCCCCCCCTTTTAGTGGAGGGAAAAGGAGGTACCAGTAATCCAGAGCAAATCAAAATGACCTTTGAACCCTTTCTGCTGTACTTTTTCTCATGGGCAGATTTCTTTGGTGAGGCGGTGATCAGAGGGCTGAACCCAGCCGCTGCCTCTCGTCTCCTGACAAATCGCTGCTGAGCCTCTTTTGTCCCCATGACTTTGATCTCACCTGCTTGTCAGGCGCTTCAGAAAGAAGTCTAGTACAGTTCCAGCACACAGCAAACAAATTGGCAACTATTTTATTCTACCTCCCTCTGTCTGGCTCTCTTTTATTTCGGCTCGACCCTGTTCAGTCCTTAATATGGCCATGTTGGTTTGCTTAATGACCGTTTCCAAAGCTTCCAAACAGAACTAAAAGTCAAAGTTTAGAATAGTTCACCTGGAACATACTTCAAAAAAAAAAAACCCTTGTCATTTGTTTTAGTTTTACCCAGTCTAAACTTGGGCACATAACAAGATATGACAAGCAAAAAAAAATAACGATGTAAAGAAAATGTGGTAGAAATTCTGGCAATTTAAATTTGCTTTAGAGTTTAGATTTCAGCTTTTCTTTCATGAGCAAAAAGGGGTTTGACTATGTGGCTGGATCTGGGTATCATGTTGACAGTTTCTTTGCAGTGGGGTAAAAAGTAGAGAAATTAAAGCTCCTCTCTGTCTAACAGAGGCACAACACTGATCCCTCAGTTTGTCTAGAAACCTTTTTTGGCAATAAACCTGCATTATTTATTGGAAAGTGGAGTTACTGGATACCATTGTGTTTCCCACTCCTGCTGGACACAATTTGAAGAGGGTAATAAGGAAAATTTTAAATTGATGTATCAGTAGTCTTTTGACAGGACAAAATCTTCATGCTAAACCTATCAAAAACATTTTAGTTTTCTTGCATTATCGTCTTCCAGCATGAATGATTATGGGCATTTGGTTAACGGTGGCTCGTGGTCTGGGTTCAACACTAAAAATGTTAACACTGAAGCAAAAGACAGAGTCTTTTTCAGCTAAATCTTCCAAAATGCTAGACAAGAACTCCCGACCACCTGCCTTTAACTAGATATAAAACCAGGTTGGAAAAAATGTCTGACACAGCAGGACAGAATGTTATTCCAAGAGACAGGATGTATATACATTAGACGGCAGATACACAAGCTTTGCTGCACTGTGGACAACAGCAAAGTCTTGACAAGAGACTCAACAACATAACATTTGTTAATGCAGAGGTCTTTGAGCTCTAAGCACAGCTCAGAGTACGTCTTCCCTTTTTTATAATGTGAAAACCTTGCTTAGCTTTTTTTTTTTTTTAATTGTACATCTCTTAGAGTATAATAGCATTGTCACATTGGGTTGGATAAGGTCAGACATCTATTGATGGTCACTGATTCCTTCTCACTGTGACCTTCGTCACCAGCAGCCTCATGAGCTGAGCTCTTCCCAATCTAAATATTGTGGCAAAAGCTGCTCAGCACTGAAAACAGCAGCTCTGGGAAAACATCATAAAGTCTGATTGTAAAGATAGCTACGTAGATGTGCTGTGTAAAACCAAGACCTCTGGGTATTCAATTTATTATTGCAAGCCAGGGAAAATGAAAACTGGTTGCATCTTAGAATATTTATTAGATATTTAGTGGAAAAATAATATTTGACATATATTTACTCCCACAGATTATACATATGCCACTAATCAAACAAGTAGAGTTTGTTTGAGGAATTACGTTAAACTTGTTCACGTCACAACACAATCAATCAGATCAATCAATCAAGGACCAATTCTTTGATCTGAGTCAGACCGGCATCCAAACTTGGCTCTGACACACCTCCCATCAATCCCTTTCAGTTTAGTTTTATTTAGAATGATTCACAACATAAGCTCACTTGACAGAACGATTCCCTTTTTCACAGAATGAAACCTCCAGTAGAACCAGGTTCAAGGAGCTGGGCTGGGGGGAAAGGAGAGAGAGAAAGGAACAGCATGGCTGTGGCAGTTATAAGATGGTGACAGCAGTAAACACATCTGCTAAACATGAGAATATCAGCATTGTCACCACTGTGTCTAAATACAGCATCACAGAGCTGCTAGCATGACTGTTCTGTCGACTTTCAATAGTGTTGATTTCACCATCGTTCTACAGATGTTATCAACACATGGCTGAAATGACCAAAATGCAGCCCAACATCCTCAATACAGTCAATTCTGTGGTGTTCACACTTATATTGGCATGCTTTTCCTCATACAGATGTGTACGGATCGAATGCATGCTAAATGGGATGTTTTTGATCAGAGCTTCTCTGAAGTCATGTGTCAGAGCCAAGTAGCTGCAGCTTTCACACTGTAGCAGGTTACCTCAACAACAAACTGAGCTGGCAATGCATTTAATGTGTCTGATGTTGGAGCAAACACTCCAGTATATTTGAATAACTGTATTTAAACAGGCTGCAGGCATGGATGTTTCTGTCATGTGCTTTTGGCTCATCAAAGTCAAAGGATTGTCTTCATGAGGATATAGTGGAGAAAGACAAACAGCAGGGTTTGTCTGTGTCTCCCATGTATTCATTGTAGTATAAATTGGTTCTCATGCAGGTAAATACTGAATGAACTGAAGGATGCCCGGGGGCTGAGGAAGCTTCACAAACAGTTTTTCCTCTTTAAAAAGAAACCGTATAGTCCATCAGAAGATGGATGAAAATAACAACCTCTGTAATGTTTTTGTCCCTTTCTCTTTCTTACATGCTTTCTCTTTCTCGCTGCTCTCTCGTTCTCGCACTGTCACTCTTTGTCTCTCATTCACTCGCTCTCCCACTGTAACCAGATAGGTCTGTCCTATACTCCTACAGCTCTTTGATTGTTAGCTGCAGGTTTCAGATGCCTGCAGAGCGGCTGCACCTTCCAACAGGCAAATGATTGTGGAAGGATGAAACTCTAGAGGCCATCAATGGCTGTGACAGTCACACACACAAACACGCATACGCACACGCACACACACACACACACACACACACACAGTAATACAAAAACACACACAGAAAAGTACGCACCAATCTCCACACATAAGAAAAAAATACAAAAACTACTCACATACAAGCAAAGCACACCTACACTCACTCACACACACACTACAAGTACACATCATGAGTGTGTGTGTGTGTGAGTGCTGCAGGTAGGACGGCGCTGTTTAAATAACAGTTTATCTGAGGCAGGCTGTTTCTGAAGCTTTTCTTTTCCCAGAAGCAACTAATTATCAGTAAGTAGTCTGTTATTACATTAGTTATCAATCTGAACTTCAGCTACCACTCCCTGCACATCCACATCCGTTTCAGCTGTAATCATGATAAGAAAAAGTTAATATTATTGAAAAACGTTCCTTCGAATTCTGACTGAATTATCTCACAACTTGTCCCACACTTTTTCTAAAAAATAATAAAAAAAGAACTCTTTACATTCTTGTGTTCACTGACATGCTCAGCACAAAGCTCCTGTCACATCGGAAATGCAGCCAAAACACAAGATGCACAAGACGCACATACGAGAGCTTGTTGCAAAACACAAGAACAATAAATAAATTTTTTACATTTCAACTTTTATTTTTTTTGACATAAACAGTTTTCAGTGACAATAAAAGGGATTCCACTTCTTTACTTCTGCTTTGTGTTACCTCACACTGAGCATTACTGAAATGAAAAGGTGTGTTGCAGTAGGTTTAGTTTTGTTAATGTCCTTCCTTTTTCCTTCCTTACCTTCTCGCTCTCCTTTCAGTGAGTCCATTTAGGAGGTGCATTCAAAGTTGCTGGTTTACAAATGTTTACTTTTCAGTTTTCAGTTGTAGGTGTAGCAAAAGGATAGAAATTGCAGTCTCTGTTTGCAGTTCATTTAAATGTAAATTCAATGTAAATGTAAAACTTTCTTTAAAAAAACAAAAGTATATAAATATGTGAAGAATAAATACTATTTTGAGTTTGAGTGAGAAAATACTGCATAAAGTTTGGAATGTGTGGCCACAAAAAAAATGTTTTAAATTCTCCACAGTTTAGTCCACAGTGACGGCTGACTGTGTGTGTTGGAGCATGTTAACCTCTTATGTGCAACAATATATATTTTTAAAAAGAAAAAGTTAGTTTGTAAATACATTCACGTCATTCCAAATGTATTGCAGAGGTCAAATGGTTCATCAGTATTCTGTTCCAATAATGCTTGTAACAGACACATAAAACATAAACATTGTTTTAATCACTAAGAAAGACATTTATAGTTTATACACCCTTAATAAAAGGTGTTCATTTGTTTATGAGCTATTCAACCAAAGAATGATTTCTTTTACAGGTACTTTTCTTTTAACCAATTTGAGTCACTCGTAAATGCTGCTTTGACAGAATACTATATTGGTATACCTGTGTGAAGCTGAAACTTCTTAATTAAAGATTAATCAGTAATAGAAGTGATTATCATCAATGACAGATCCTGATAAGCTACATGTCAGTAATAAATTACATTGTGTTGTCTGCACTATATCAGTTAGAGTGCTACTCTTCTTTCCTGTTAAGGTCAGATCTAACGCCAACACACAGGAACACTGACATACAGCCTGCATCCTTCTCAGTGAGTGTGTGATGGACAGGTGGATGCTCCCTCCAGCTGACAGTGATGAAGGAGCTTACATAAGAGGCTAATTTGAAACTGAATGTTGTTTCATTTCCTCGTGCACTCCTGAACTCTTGACCAGTCCTGGCTGCTCCACAGGGGGCGCTGCTTGAAAAAGCTGCAGGCTGAGTGAGCCGAAGATGGATGACGTGGTTCTACCAAAGATTTTGCTGCTACAAGTAACTTCAATGATTTTGTTCTCACATAGGTTTGCTTGTAAATCAAATGGATGGCAGCAGAACTGATTCGCTGGAAGATTAATGCTGTGATAATGTATTTTCAGCTTTCATGGGCTAGCTATCAGAGCGGCTCTGCTATCACTTAAACCCCTTCAGACATGGACTCATTTCTGTAAATTTAAAGGTGTGTGAATGTATCAACTTCATGTCTCAATGAACACCCTGGGAACTTTCTATAAACGTGATGGCAATCTTACTAGATCAGACCTGATAACGTTTCCATGTCACTTTTAATGAGGCACAAGTCTGAACGGCATGCCTCACAATAACCAGAAGACATGCATACATGGCAATACTATAAGTTGTGAGAAGTGATTAAAGACTTATTCCACATTCCAGAACTAATATTGGTCTGAAATTATCACACTGAGCAAAAGACACAGTTTGCTTCCAAAATCACAAAACACCTGTCTCAGTTATCTGGCTCTACAATTTCACAAAGTCTACTACAAACAGAAATGTGCAAAAAAGTAAAACTTTACTGCGATGACAACAGAGTCTGTAACAGATCAGATTAAGGAGACTCACCAACAATAAATGTGTTCCAGCTTCTGACAAAACATTATAACATGAGCTGAAGTTTAGTCTGTTGCTTCCAGCTGTTTGTAGGAGTCTTTCCTCTGAGTTGATCAAATAGCTGCTGCACCAGACAACAACAGGATCCATATGAACAACTTCACAGAGAGAGAGTTTCACACATTTACAGTGGGAGGCAGACACCCTCTGTAATTTTAAGATAAGGCTTAAAATGTTCCTCTTTGATAAAGCTGATAGTTAGGGCTGTTTAGGATCACCTGAACCATTCCTTAGGTATTCTGTTATTGGTCTAGGTTTTCCCATGATGCACTGTGCACTTCTCCCCAACTCTCTTCTTTCTCTATCCATACAGATATATAACATCAGTGCATATTACTAACTTTGTGTCTTCTCTCTCTCGTACTTTGTGTTTGTTCTCTCTGCAGATTTCTCTGAATCTGGACCTACATATCGGTGATCTGCAGTCGCTGACCTCACTGATCTCCAAAGTGGTTTTTGCTCTCTGATGTATTGTTTGTCTGCTGTCCTGCTATCCCTCATTTACACACTTGAACATCAGCAGTAGCTTCAATGTTACTAACAATTCTGAGTGATCTCCAGCATGGAGCCAGGATCAGTCATAATCTACAGGCACTGACACTGTGCACCTCTCTTCCCATTAAACAAGTGAACTGTCACACAGAGAAACAGTTTATAAGGACCATTACCTGCGCATGAGCTGTCCTTAGGTTGCGTCCTGAACTCCGTCACAGCTGTTGGATTTATTCTTATTTTATTGTTGGTGAAGTCATAGTTAGATTTTTTTGTGTTTAGGAAATCATAAACAAACGAGGCTGCTTGTTAATTAGAAAGTTTAAAAGCTACTATTCGTTTAGTTTTTTTTCTTCTTTCGTTTATTTGCGCATTGTGTATCATACACCCCGATGTACTGCTCAATCTTATGTGTGTGACAATTATTGCATTCCTACTGCTATGTCTAAGGCTTCTCTACTGTCTCTGTAATTGTGTATTTATTTATTTAACCTGCATTTAAGTATTGACTGTCCCCCACAACAGTTCTTTAGTTTGGGTCCAAAAAGTTCTGACACTCTTCATGTCTTTTTAAATTAACTTTCATTTTTAGTTGTATAAGAACAATAATGACAATTTGAAAGGTTTTGAATCTACGGCTGAATTGATGGCGCTTTATAGTGTCTTTCAGCTCACTTTTAAGCTGTCTGCCTCCAGCTTTACTGTGGTGGTAGTGGTGGGGGGTTGATTGGTGGGGGCTGGTGGGGTAGGATAGGGGAGAACAGGTTCAGGAGGAAGTACATAAGGGAGTTCCAGGCCGATGGAGGTTGAGGGGGATTCAAAGAAGCTGGGCGGAGAGGAAGAAACAATGAGTCTGCAGAGAGGAGGGAGGCAGCGTGGGAGAGCAAGAACTAATCGCAGTCAGGGTTGGAGCAGTCAGGGGTTTTATATTCTTTGGAGTGAACCTGCTGGTTGTTGCATGATGCTTTTTGATTTGGACTGTTTATATGAACTTTTCTTACTTAAATCAGCTGAGGACAAATGCTTTTCATATATAAATGAAACAGAAATCTAGATTATTTGTTTCAAAACAGGATTCGGTCATTTTCACTGCATGGGCTGCAGTTTTTTGCTTTATATACATTTCAGCTGTTGCTTGCATTTTTGTATTATCTCACATGTTTGAATCCAAATACACCTTCCATTTACATAGAGAGACAGACACCCGAGCACACACACATTTACACCTACAGACAATTTAGAATCACCAATTAACCTTGTTGGACTGTCGGAGGAAGCCGGAGAACCCGGACAGAACCCATGCTGCACGGGGAGAACATGTAACCTCTACACAGAAAGATCCGAAGACGCAGACCAGGGATCTTGTACCTGTAAAGTGACAGCGCTAACCATCGAGCCACTGTGCCGTAACAACAATAAGCACAGTTTCCCCCGGTCATACTAGTAAATGTTATTTTTACTTTATTTTTTTATTTATTTATTATTTATTTGCACATTTCTTATTCTACTTCCTTTTTAAAATGTTGTCTGATTGCATGAATACACTGACAGTATTGCTGCTCTATAGGAACTCTGCAATAAAGGAATTCTATTCTATTCTATTCTATTCTATTCTATTCTATTCTATTCTATTCTATTCTATTCTATTCTATTTTATTCTATTCTATTCTATTCTATTCTATTCTATTCTATTCCATTCCATTCTATTCTATTCCATGAAGTTAAGAAAATCTCACTTATTGTTCCTTCAGCCTGACTCTGAAGCTCAAGTGCCCTTTTTTTCTGGAACCTTCCCCTCGCTCACACATATAAACTCAGCCAGTTGTTATTCGGTGAAGCTGTGCTGTCTGAGCTTTGGGGCCATTGTTGAGTGTAATGACACTTGAAGTGAGATGACCAGTCGATGCAGTCAGGACAGATAGTGGGGTGCAAAACTAGGTGCCAGCAAACAAAACACGAGAGTATGCTCAAAGGGATTTTTTGTTGGGTTCCTCTGTATACATTTTGTAAGCTCTTCACCTTACAATGTAAAGTGCCTTGAAATGATACGCTGTGAAATGGTGCTATGCAAATAAATTGAATTGAATAGAATATCCAAGGCACCCAAGACACTGTAGCACCTATAAACACAGCTGAAAATGCAGATGTGTCTGGAATGCAGACAAAGTTCAAGCCTGTGTAGATTTCATTTGATTATGTCTCATATGTTGAATTTAAGGTGATACAATACACTTTCTCTTAATTCAGCAAATATCTCCTCAGGGTCTTACAGCTGTCAGTTCTGTGTGTGTGCTGTCGGCCTGTAAATCGAAAAAGACTCGGCACCGACAATCTACACAACACTATTCCAGTGTGTCCTTGTGCACAGGACAGGAGAAGGACTTTAAATCTACTGAAACTAGGGGAAACATGAATAGACAGCGTTGTTGATGACTATTGGTTGCTAAATTAGTTGTCAACACACTTAAATGTTGATAAAGTGGTGACATCCTGTATTTCAGAAAGCTCTGATATGAAGACAGTACAGCCAAGTGGAGTGGAATGTGTCCCTACCTGGTGTGAGTGGCTGTCAGATGAGATTATATAAAAAGAATTACATTAAACAAATTTAAAGTTCACTGCTAAAATAAAAGCTGTGGAATAACTGTGCATTTCATAATCCACACATTTGATTATCTGTTTCTATAATCAATAAATTATTTGATTATCGTAATAGTTGTAAGTTGCAGCCCTGATGCAAACTAGATAAATATACAAAGCAGCTGCATATTACCTTCTTTCAGAACTGTAGACTCTGTCTTTGACTAATGCCAGACTTCTTAATGGCTCTCTGCATGACCAGCGTCTACAGCTCACGTGTCAACAATGTTCTCTCAACTTCTCAGGATGTTGGTGCTGACGTTGGACAATAACACTCCCAGTTGCTTCAGTACATTGATCATTCTGACATAAAGTTTCATTTCAATACATTGATTACATCTTTAAAAAATATTTAAAAATGAGAAATTGGGGGGAAAAAGGAGAATAAGTATCCAAACTTTTCTGTCCTGGGGTGAAGACCACAGATGGAAATCGACACCTGGGTGTGAGAGCTTACTTGAAGAGCCTGGAATTATACCCAAGTTATCTTGTGCTTTTGTGTATAGTTTATCTTTTATTGGAACCACCTTTCAGTTTAACACATTAGCAAAGAATTTTAATAAGCAGCTGAAAACAAGAGTTTGATAATGATGTCCTGCAGCCATTTCCTAAAGATAAGTGTTCAAACTGTCCATTGAAGGGTTTTTCTGATGAGCCAGAAAGACAGTTGTTGTGGTGGAGGATCATTTTCCACTAACAAAAGCTTCATCTCTTTAATGGTTGATAAGTAATCTATAAAGCATGTGTAAATGGTGTATTAATCATGAATACATTCATTCATTACAGTGTACAAAGGTGCTCGAAACTGTGGCTAATGTTTCACTGAGCTATTGGCAGCACCTCAAAATGTTCCATCTGGTGAGATGACACTTTGGCAAAACCAAATTCTTGTAAATTACAAGCTGTTTGTGAGTTGTTGAGCTTTAACCTGCAACTAAGTGGACAAAAACATTAGCAGAAACTTTTCAAGTGTGATTCAGACACAGGGTGGCAGTGGGATCTCTGCTGGAGGTGAAGAAGGTTGAAAACCACCGTTTTTGATCTGTGTGTGTGTGTGTGTGTGTGTGTGTGTGTGTGCAGTTTTTCAGGCACACTGCAGTGCAGGACCTGATGATGTGTGTGTGTTTTGGGTGAATATGGTACGAGATGATCACAGAGATTTGTCAGCAGACAGAAGCCACACTCATGTTAACGAGGTCTACATGTACGGTGCAGCATGGTGGGCTGTCTAATGAAAAGCAGACCAGCGTGTTTGTGTGTGTGTGTGTGTGTTTGTGTGTGTGTGTGCTCAGTGAGCTGCATACCTCAGTGAGGAGGTGTGACACTATAATGCTTCTCATTCCCTAATAAACACAAGGCCCTTCCTGTTTCCAGACTTCATACCAACAGGGAGCTTTGAGGAGGAGCTGCTGTCATGTTTCTCTGATGATTTAAGGATTATTAGTGTGAGTCAGTCCACCTCCAGTGTTTGCAATACACATCCACAGTTCAAATCTATGAGAATCTTCTGGAAAAAGATGGGTGTGCTTCCTCTTTGGTCTGCATGTCTGAATACATACATTACCGTCTCCCTGATCTGCACTGCAGGAGTCAGGTCCCAGTAGCAGCAGTGTGTGGAAAGTCACTGAGGTGATTATTCATGTAATTTTCCCTCCAGTTGGATGTTCCAGTATCACTAGCCCAGAAGGATCACTAGTAAAATGTTCACAGTGGCATTTTGTTTACCATAGTGACATGTTTCGGTGACCTGCTTGATCAGACATCCAAACTACTGAGCTTATAACACGCGCAGGACTGTAAAATGCATAAACCTTCTTTAAACACACATGAGAATTAATGCCATTGCTTCCTAGTAATGGAGAGCAGTAGACTCTTTTCTTCCTGTGCTGCTGTTGCCCTGTATTTCCTTGTCACAGATAAACACTTTGAATCTTAATAGGATCTTACCAAGTCGAGGCCCTGGGTCTGTGCTGGGCTGTGAGGTTGGTCTTTTGGCATGGTGGCCACATTCAGAATGTCAGTGATGTCCACAGGGTAAAAGAAAGTTTGCCACATTAACACTAAAGTATAATAAGACTTGAAAAGGAATGAGTATATTATTTTAATGTCAAATACTGACATGATAGGACAGTGAGTATGCTCTATTGAGCAGCATCTTAAATCAAGACAACCAGTTCTACGGTGGCAAAAAGTCATCATGTCTTCTGCTTTGTTAATAAGGGCCACATTCATCTGACTCCTGAAGAAATGTGCACATTTCATATCTGAGGGACTTTACAATATGAGGTTAAGTGGTGAGTGAGCAAGAAAAAAACAGCAATCTAAAAAATAAGTAAGTCTGCACCCTGTCAAGTGGAGTCAAGGTTTGAGATCCCAGAAGCAACCACTAACTAAGAACACTGGCTCTGAGTGAGCAATATAAAAGACTCTATGATCAGAAATGCTGTGCTGTAACCATGATGATTGAGTAAATCTGAAATAATGATTCTTAAAATGTTTTGTGTGATGCAGCAGTCTGTATCACTGGATCTAGATTTTGGGTCTAAGTCTGCCATTAGCAGCACATTTTACACGACTTTCTCTTCCCCTTCTGCTATCATTGTATACCACTTCCAAAAGCCCCTCCACTACAGGAAACAACAACAACCCTCGAGCAGCAACCTACCACTGCTAAAACATCAGGTTTTGATAAACATTTGGATTGTGCAATATAGCAACCTTGTAATTATTTTTGCAATGAATGATCCAGTTTAATGACTGTTCTCACCTTCTTGAATGCAAATGCTCCACCAAAACAATTCACACGTCACTATCTTGAGGAAACACTGTTGCTTAGCATTACTCAAAATGATTGTGAATAGTTTAAAGAAATACAAATGAGCCACAACCTTTTTTCAAAATGATAGCAACACAATTATGCGACATAGTCAGACTGTTCTATGCAGTGCTGTGTCAGTACTAGAGAATAGTCAAACTATGTGAGACTGCTCTGAGAGCAAAAATGCTCTATTGGTAATAACTGGTACTTTTGGGGTTTTCAGATACGACTGAGCTTGGTAATTGTAGTCTTTGTGTCAACAAAAGTATTTTAATGGATTTTCCTGGATTTTACAGGACGTCAATAAAGGGAAGCTGATATGAGACAAATCTGATGCCTTGCTTTTCCCTCTCAGAACTCTGGCTGCAGCATTGTGGATCAACTGGAGTTTTTTCAGAGTTATTGCAACAGCCTGATAATAAGCAGTTACAGGTCCAGCCTAGAAGTAACAAATGCATGGACTGGTTTTTCTGTGAGTCAGGCTGCTCCTAGTCAAGCGTTTACAGTTTCTTGTAGCTTTATGTATGAGCGTGGGATAACGAGAGCAGTCTGGTGCGATCCTGGTAAGAGGATGCTAAACAGTCGAGCTAAAGCTGTGCAGTGGTTTCTCCTGTGTTCGAGCAGAAACAGGAGGAAGGGGAGTTGGTGAGTATCCCTCCCCAGGTAACCCTACCTGTCCCTGAGGAGGGAGCTCTCCTCCTCCCTTGCCCAAGCACCACACACTAACTCCTCCATTAGCTGCAGTAATAGTCCTCCAGCACCGCTCTTGCCATTTGTTGGCCCTTTTGTTGTGATACCTACTTAAAATATCAAAGCGGACAGAGCCTTCAATGAGACATCTGAAAACTGAGAAACACTGGTTTTATGTGTCAATGCAGCACAATCCAACACCCCCGCCCCCGTTCAGCATGTCATTCATACTCTCTCCCTCTCTCTCCATCTCTCTCTCTCACTCTCTGCTTGGCCTCAGCTCGCTCGCTCTGTGCAGGTATCCCCAGTTGCAAAAGGGCGAGAGTAAAGGAGTAAAGCAGGCTTAGGGTGGGACATGAATGGTTGACATGGTTGGGACCAGAACAATAAGTGGAGTCAGAAAATCAAAGGCTCTAAATACAGGGAACCAGGTCAAAGGCATTGCCATGCTTTGTGTGCGTGTGTGTGTGTGTGTATGTGTGTGTGTGTGTCCAAGCCAATCACTGTTCTCACAGAGCAGCTATGTGCACCAGGTCTTCCTGACTACTTCCTCTTCGAATGATTAGACTGACCAGACATAGTCTAAACTGCCCTGTGTGTGTGTGTGTGTGTGTGTGTGATTAGGGGGAAACTATATAAGACCTGAGGCTATTCACAGTGCCAAGACAGGCTGACATTAGTGCGTCTGTGTGTGTGTGTGTGTTCCATACAGGAAGTGTTTAAGAATTTCTTCATTTCTCAGTGTTTGTGCAGTTGGTTAAACAGTTTTTGTAGCCAGCACCCAGCACATTTATTTTTGTGTTTTACCATTATTTTTTATTCATTGTCTAGATTTCTATTTTTGTTTTAAACTATTTTACTTAGTTTTTGCTTTACATAAGGAAAGTGAATGCATACTAACAAACAAACAAAAGCAACAGCATGTCCATAGTCTTGCCATTGGCTGCTCCTGTCAGCTGGCTTTCTGTCCTTGTTCTGCTATCTGCGTGTTACCATTTTCAAAATCCACTTCGCTGCAGGAACATCCTCCGTGCAGTAACTTACCACTCTGACAATTTTAAGTTTTGCCAAGGATTGAGATTGTGCAGTAATGCAGTCTCGTTAATTGTTTTGCCAAATTATCCATTTTAACCACAGTTTTCATCTCCCTGCCTGCAAATGTTCCACCAAAACAATTCTACAGTCACTATTTTGAGGGAACACCAAAGGCACGTCCATTGCTAAGCCCCGCCCATGACAACTGTGATTGGTGTAAAGATATAAAACAAGCCAGGGCGTTTTCCTCCTATAGCAGAATGATGTGTAGTGCAGCCAGACTGGTATGCTCTACAGAATGGCCAGGCTAAGCAAGACTAAAAAATAGATGGTTTGGGTTCTTGATTGGGATTGGCTGATGACTGAATCTATGTGCATTTGTCGCAGTATTTCTCCTGCTCCTGGGCCAGCATCACATAGTTTTTGTACAGATGTATTTTGCAAGCAGATGTTGGTGTAGATAGTCTTGGTTTTGTCTGCTTTACAAGTCAACAACATGGAGCCAAGTAAATTTACATCCATGGGCTCTCTGTAATTACAAGTGTCACAATATCAGATATTTAGTAGCCTCAACTCTTTTATATGAAAGCTTAACCTTTCTAAATCTATTCTTTATGTAGTGCCAAGCTGCCTGACATATGGGGAAAAATGCAAATATTATACAAGTGAAAACACAAACATTACAAAAACTGTGGACTGCAACCTTCAGGTGTTTAAAACAAACTGTCTTGACACATTATTTGTTCCAATAAATTATTGCATTTTTTTGTTGTTGCTGTGTGCTTATTTCATGAAAGCCTGACAGGTCTTTGTAGTAACTGTGTAATAAAAACAATAGGCCTTGTGAGGATGTGGTTTACAGTGATTTAGAAGAGCTGAGGGCCGTTGTTTGGCATGATGTGGATTAGCTAACCCTAACCCTCATAAGGCTTATTGATTTTGATAAACATGACCCATTGAGCTGCAAAAGCCACATTTATTTGAAATATGGCAGGTTAACAGGAAGAAATTATCCTTTAAAAATGTGTTGTGTACATTGTTGCAGGTGTATTTCTGAAGGCTGATGAGGAAGCGTCAGCCTTAGGGCTACCAAAGACTACCAAGTCAATGATGAACAAAGACTTGTGCACACCTGCTGTTGGACCAGAGCTGGCAATAGCTTTTACTGATGAAAGAAAGCCAACTTAAAAGGAAATATTACTTTGAATTAGACCTTATTGAGCAAGCCAGCCAGCCTTTGTCATTGTTGTACGGGTCAAGTTCTAAATGATTAAGTTCCTACACATTAACAATAGTGTGTATGTGTGTTTTTGTTGTTGTTGTTTTTTGTCTCCATGGTAAATTACCATGTCTCTCAAACATCACAATCCCGTTTGTGACTCAGGCTTTCTGTTCAAAATTTCTAGTGTCCACACAGACACCACAGTGTTCATTAGGGGCCTCTTTGGTGCCACATACAGTGTCATGAAAAAGTATTTGCCCCCCTCTCAAATTCTTGTTTTTTTTGCGCATTTCCCCACTTTAATGTTTCCAATCATCAAATCAATGTAAATATCAGACAAAGATAACCAAAGTAAACACAAAATGTAGTTTTTACATGATGATTTTATTCATTAAGGAAAAAAAAACTATCCAAAGCTACCTGCCCCTGTGTGAAAAAGTAATTGCCCCCTAAACCTAATAACTGGTTGGGCCACCCTCAGCAGCAACAACTGAAATCAAGTGTTTTCTAGAACTGGCCACTCTTCTTTGCCGAATTGTTTGAATTCAGCAACACTGCAGGGTTTTTGAGCATGAATGGCCTTTTTAAGGTCATGCCACAGCATTTCAGTTGGATTCAAGTCCAGACTTTGACGAGGCCACTCCAAAACCTTCATTTTGTTCTCTAAGCCATTCAGAAGTCAACTTGCTGGTGTGTTTTGGATCGTTGCCCTGCTGCAGAACCCAAGTGTGCTTCAGCTTGAGGTCACGAACTGATGGCCGAACATTCTCCTTCAGGATTTTCTGGTAGAGAGCAGAATTCATGGTTTCATCCATCACAGCAAGTCGTCCAGGTCCTGAAGCAGCAAAGCAGCCCCAGACCATCACACCACCACCATGATTGACTGTTGCTATGATATTCTTTTTCTGAAATGCTGTTCTATGTTTACGTAAGATGTAACGAGACACACACCTTCCAAAAAGTTCAGCTTTGGTCTCGTCAGTCCATAGAATATTCTCCCAAAAGTCTTGGGGATCATTCAGATGTTTGTTTGCAAAAGTAAGACGAGTCTTTATGTTCTTTTTGGTCAGCAGTGGCTTTGGCCTTGAACTCTGCCATGGATGCCATTTTTGCTCAGTTTATTCTTTTATTGTTGAGTCATGAACACTGACCTTAACTGAGGCAAGGAGGCCTGCAGTTCTGTAGATGTTGTCCTGGTTCCTTTGTGACCTCCTGGATGAGTCGTCGCTCTTGGGGTCATTTTGGTCAGCCGGCCACTCCTGGGAAGGTTCACCACTGTTCTATGTTTTCTCCATTTGTGGATAATGGCTCTCACCGTGGTTCGCTGGAGTCCTAAAGCTTTAGAAGTGGCTTTGTAACCCTTTCCATACTGATAGATGTCAGTTACTTTAGTTCTCATCTGTTCTTGAATTTCTTTGGATCGTGGCATTTTGGTGCAGCTTCTTGAGAGCTTTCAACCGACTTCATTTTGTCAGACAGAAGTGCCAGTGCTTGTTTGCAAGATTGATGGTGTTTTGATCTATTGCTCTCAGTTGTGGTGGCTGCTGCTAACTGTTTGATATCGTTCTGGGCGATGCTCAGTTCTTTTTAGCGAAACATTTGGAGCCACACTGCAGACTAGAGTCATCCTCTGTCTACCAGTGCAGCACCTGTCTCAGCGTGGTCAGATGGGAGTTGAGTAGACAAACGTCTTACCCCTGTGTGAAAGGTGCATTCAGTTAGCTCGGTTGCATCAGTAATGCTATGAGCAAACATGGCCAGTTTGACCTAGAAAGAACATCAGTTGACATTTAACATTAGTTCTCTTGTATCCGGCCTCTTCATTAACATCTTTATGAAACTACAAATCTATTTTCCCTTGAAATAGTCAGCCTTTCATTTAGTGTTTAACAAAGCTTTAGTTAAGTGTGTGAATAAAGCCTCAATTAAATCTCTGGGGCTTAACATGAATCTATAGATCTCCATTTGATCTCCACTGGATCTAAGTTGATATAGAACCAGCATCAAGGTATTCACTCAGCTTGTTCGCTGCTAATCCCTCTGTTTTATCCTGGCTTTGTGTGTGTGTGTGTGTGTGTGTGTGTGTGTGTGTGTGTGCGCGCACACGCACGCGCGTGTGTGTGCGTGCGTGCGTGTGTGTGTGTGTGTGTGTGTGTCTGTGATGTGGTTCCTTCTGCTCTATCAGAATGTGTTTCATGACCTTCCTCCTCATCTCTGCACGGGTGGTGCTTCTGTTTGCATGTGTGCATGTCATTGGTTTGTGTGGATGCACATGTCCTTTTTGACAATTTCCTGTTTCATTTTGGACCACATCTGAGTCTTTTTCCTTCACAGTTGGAAAATCTTCTGTGTCTCTGAAGCAGACATGATTTTCTGCCACCAATACACTTTTGATGCAATAATGATAGCCACCAGTATCTAATCATTTATGTTGATGTAAAGATCTCTAAATATGACTGTTGTATATTCAGAGTTATACCTGACATTTGTTTCTTATTTGTGGCATTATGGTTCTTGGACAACCAAAATCTTTCCCCAATACTCCAATCAGAATACTGTAAAGAGTGTATAGTAGTCACAAGAAATCGTTTCTAGTTAAAGATTTTTGCACAACGAACCACAATGGTGTAGATTGTCATGTGTTGTCAGCAACATGTCGAACAAATAATACATGTATCTAATGTTTAATTATTATTTTTCCATCATTTCCAGGTTAAAAATTAAGTTGTCACAGAGAGGATGGAACTGCACATTTCAGGACAGAAGTAAGGTTAAAAGAGATTGAAAACCCTGCTTCATCTGCAAACACAGATCCATTGTAGTATCTGAGTGTGCTGGATTGGATTTTATTTAACAAACACCTATATAACCCCCTCCCAAGAAGACAGCAGTCTTGAAGCTAATCAAACCTGTTATTTATTTTTTTTTTATATCTTGACGAAAATAATAATTTAAAAATTGATGTAAAATTAGTCTTTGGGCCGTTGGACATGGGTCCTTTCATTTTTTGGTTTTACTTTGAAAGAGGTGACAAATTGTGAATATCTGACTGCTGGAGAGGCTGAACTGAAAAGCAACTGGCTAGTGAAATGTTAGACAGGTAAATAAGAGAACATTCTGTGTGAAAGAGTACAGATTAATGGAAAATGAGAGGCTGTGTGCAGTGATGGGTTTGGCTGAGGTCTTATCCCGGAGGTCTGCTCTCGCCACTGAGTGCACAGTGGGACAGTTCAGACTGCAGTCAGGGTGGTTTGAAGGGTTTCAATTAGTGACGCAGCAGGGAGTGCCTGTAACTTACATGGCTCTGTATCACCATCAAACACTTGGGATCTCGTGCTGCTCACACTGAATGTTGCTTCCTTCCTTTATTTCTCTGCTCTATTTTTTGAAAACCATAATGAGTGAAATTCACAGATTCACTCACAGCTTTGACAAGCTGGTGGAGTGTTGTTCAAAAATGAAACCAAAAATATAACTGGAGTGGTTTGTTTGTCTTCAAGCAGTTTTCCCAATTTAAAAATGTCTTCTGGTGCAAATTCTTTTCTACTTTTTTCCTGGTTTGCAAATGCCAAGTTCCCTCTGAACTTCAGTCCTTGTCACCTCTAACTGTCCTGCTGACCAGTTTTTGTTTCCACACATTTGTGTTACCATCAGGATAAACTACAAACTTTGGTGATCCTCTGACTTTCCATCTAGCGCCATTATCAAGTCAACATTTTTATGTGTCCAACACTTTATGACCAAATACTTGACAAAAGCAATAATATTCTCATCGACCCAGGCTAGGAGGTTAAGATAGGTTGTTTGATAGTTGAGTAAATGCAGACTGTCACAAAAGCAGATGATGAAAAGTTTTCTTGCATGAAAAACCCAGGTTTACTCCCTCCTTGGGTCATACACAATTTATTACATCCCTGGATAGTGGAGCCCCTTTGCCCTCCATTGCACTCCCTGTAGCTTCCACATAGTTCCCCAGAGACGCTCGTCTGTGGAGGCCTGGACCTCTTGATGGACACTGCAGTTGGCAGGGACTGGCTGTGCGCTCCTTAAACACCCATGTGTTCCATCTCCACCTTCTCCCCGGTCACTTTCTGAGCGCCTCTCGGTTTTAGTTGTTCTTTCATTTAATGTGTATCAAGGTGAACTGATGACCTCATCCATATTCATTGGTTCGTTGACATTAAAATGATTACCTGTGTCACTGTGTAGTTTGCCAGTTGCGCAGCAGTGGACAGGAGAGCCCTTTAGAGGGTCATCACCCTCAGGTAGATGCTTCAGGTCCATCAAATCATGGACAAAAAGACTAAAAAGCAGTTTCTTCACCAGAAACATTCGCGAACGGAACTTTGTTTGTCTTTATGTTTGCATGTCCCTTTTGATTTCTACAGTGTAACTTGTTGACAAAGCAGGTTTGACCCCAAACTGTTTTAACAAGTCATGTGCACTTGTCACTTATGAGTCACCCCAGAAGTTTTGTAATGACCTGTTTAATTCTTTCTTTAGCCATACATACAGTGTGCTACTTCGAGGACGTCTGTCAAACTGAACAACAGGCAACTACTGTATTAATGAAATAGTCATATTGGCTGGACAATGCTGTCTCAGTTTGTAAATGATGAGTAGAAAAAGATTCTTATTCTGATTATCTGATCTACCACCATGACAACCATGTTTAGTTGGTTGAGGAGAAAGACAGAAAAAAAACATAAAAGCTGATTATTAAAGTTCTCTGATGCTTCAAGTGCTGTTTGGTCTTTGCTTCCCAACAGAATGCAGCTGAAGCTGGACCTGACTTTACATGCTACAACACTTGATTTCTGTTTCTGTTTAGATACTATCTCTGTGTGTGTGTGTGTGTGTGTGTGCGTGTGTGTGTGTGTGTGTGTGTTTTAGCGGGTGTGGTGGCTTGTTTGAAGTGCTTGCTTGTTGCGTCTGTGTGTGGTCAGACAGACTGACAGACAGAAAGGCAGGGAGGGACGGATAGACTGCGACAGGCCAAACAACAGGTGTGTCTTTTGAACGTAACCCGCTGCCATACGAACGCCCTCTTTACCTTTAGCCCTGCTGATTCTTGTTTTCATCAGCAAAAGAAAAGACTTCTCCTCCTCCTTGTCGCTGAAGGTCTTTCATCTGTGGGAGAGACAGACAACCCTTCTCTCTGTGCCTTTATGTCTCTCTACTGTCTCTCTTCATTGATGCTCTTATTTCTTTACTCAGTTATGACTGGGCGATTGCTTTACCCTGTTTCTAAACATCGGGCAGCAGCCAATCAGCGGAGCCCTTGGCCTCTGCAGTGATACTACATGATGAAGTTCAACCCTGCCCACAGGCAAGCAATGTTTAGTTTCATCATATTTGTGTACAGTGGTACTCAGATCTTTTATAACATTAAAAATATGATCATCCAAATATGCCTAAAACACTAAAAGTAAAAGTACTCATTATACTGAATTATTATTATTATTATTGTTATTATTATTAAGAAACAATAATAATAAGAATATTGTTGTTGCATTCATGTGCAAACATCAATTCAGTGTTATAGCAGGTAAAGGCAAATGTCATTTTAATTACTTTATTTGTATTTCTATTTTGCATCATTTATCATAATCCACAGAGTAAAAATTAACTGGAGTTATTAGATACAGTATACAACAGACATAAGTACACATTTGTGCAACATCACTCATATGTCAAATGATTCCAAATTGTATTATCTCTCACTGCATTGTTCTAATCTGAAGAGCAGACTGTTTCCTTCGCTAGCCAGGTTTTGCTTCAAGGGTAAAAAATAAAAAATAAAATCAAAAACAAATACTTTAAAAAGACCACATTGACAATGTGCCAAAACAGAAACATATTGCAAAAAATACACCCCCAATACACTTGTGATCACTGAAATCGTATAATAATTATAATAATTTTTAAGAACATGGCTATGAAATGAGCTGTGAACACCAGAACTTTCTCAGTTTGGACCTATGAGCTGTGTCTATCTGCATTTCTGCTCTACGTGGAAAATATTTGTCAGAGGACCTGAAAAATCTGATCGTGAGACTTTGCAAAGATGGAAAAGGATATAGAAAGATGATCAACTGGCTCAAAATAAGTGGAAACACAGTTGTAGCCACAATCAGGAGGTGCTGACCAAGTCACAGCACCACTCATCAATGATGCCACGGACCGTGTACCACTTGCACAGTCTTACTCTGGCAGATGGGCAAGTGCTCCAGATGTGGCATAAAAGTACCCTGATGAGTATTAGTAGCATATTTATGGGTCAGATTAGACCAAGATATATTTGTTTGGTTCAGATAGGGTTCCAAATGTTTGATGCGAACCTAGGAAGGTCCACCACAGTGGATGCATAGTGCTGACAGTGAAGCACAGAGGTAGGAGCTATACAAGGGTGCATGAGTGTAGAAGGCATTGGGGAGATTAAATCAATAGAAGGTACAATGAATGCCTGTGGATATACTAAAATACTGGCTGTGAGGAGGACTGTGACTACAGAGAATCTTAGCAGAAAAGGAATATTCTAGTATTAGAACAATTTAAAGCACACTGCCAAAATCACACAAGAGTTTCTAAAGAAGATAAAAGTGAAAACTATCACCCAGTCAATCCAAAGAGGTTAGACACACTTTAAATAGACAGAGCAGAACAACCACTCCGAAAAAGAGCCACTGAAAATGACAATCTGAGGAAAGGCAGGGGCCTGTACTATAAAGCAGGATTGGGGGTTAGCGAGCTAACTTCAGGTTAAATCCTGGGTTTTTGGTCCTAAGACGGTGGTTCACTTCGGGGTACATCACCATGATAACTGAACGGCTAACCTGCTCCGTAGCAGATTATGTTCAAGGTTGAGATCACGGGGTATAAAAACATCGGCCACTGAAAATCAGTTCGCTCCTGTAAAAATTCCGAAGGAGCAGAAAACGAAGCAGTTCTCAACAAAATGGCATCATCATTTATAGAAGATCCGCTACACATTGGAGAGTGAATTGTGAGTGATCACTAAGGAGTGTGAGGATTTTTTGGGACTGGCAAAACCCCTTAGTGCACCCTGACGAGGATCTCTATGAGCTCCTGTCTTCCTTCATTCATTTTTTTTTCCTGTTGGCTACAGACAATGTCAAAGCTATGTCATAAATTTTTCCATACCAATGTCGCAACACAACAGTAAACTGATTTTAGCATTAAAGCTAGTATTTGTAGGACGTGTTAATAATCCTACACCACTTTGAATTGTTTTCTGTTTGTTCTTTATTTGTTCCCACATTCTTTTTACACTGCCAGGGTCGCAGCTGAGAGTAAAAAAAGTCAGATATGCCACAAGTATATACATTAGGCAGCACATTAATTAAAGGAATCCTCAGATGTGCTTATTGTCTGATATGTGCCTTCATGCTGGAACAGTGATCATATTTTATTTTTATCATAAACTTATGCATTCACACAGTGGCAGTTTTCTGCCAGCATTCCTTCCTGGCTTTGGTTGCTGCAACAGTGCTGCTTTTTGCTCCTATGATGTTTTTATATTCTTCATATTTTGTAAAGATTATATTCTGCTCCTCGAGGGTAAAGCGAGCCACTCTGCAGTCAGACTTGTCCATAGCTGTGATTGGTCAGATGCCGATAATGCCACCCATTTTATGTGCCCATACTCAGATCAGACAAACCTGGGTTGACTTACTGAGTGATAGCCATAAGCATTAAACTTTCACACTTCAGCAGCTGAAGCCAGTAAATGTTTGCTTTTTCTGGCTAAAAATGACTTAAACATTTGATTCACAGCAAATCACAAAAACAAAATGCGAGAAGCACCTGATGGTGGTATTTAACAGATGGTTCATAGACTCAGTCCAGACTCTCTCACCAATTTGTTGGTTTGGGTGTTTAAATGCAGAAACAGGAATCCACGAGGAAGCACTTCAGTCAGTGGTGAATTGCAGTTTCTCTGTCTGACATATGAAGCTGAATCTGACAGAAAGCTGAATCCATCACATCAAACCCATTTAGGTCACTAACCATGGTAGGGTGAGTGGATGAAATGACCAGCTGCCCCAACTCATGTTGGTCGGTCAGCTAGCATGGCTCTCTAGGAAAGGTGCAGGTGTCCAGGGAGCTGTTCTCTGTTAGTATGCTACTGCTGGTATCCATTTACTGTCTTTACCAATGAGCTGTGGATTCCTTTGTGTGTTGCAGGTTTTAGCTGTTGACTCACAGTCTGACACATACTGTGGGAATAGAATTACTATTTACTTCCTCTGACTAAGACAAAGGCATGAGAAGGCTGCTCCTGCAGACGATCCTACAGCAAGAACAGCTTGCATTTATCAAAAGGTTCACAACAACTGCACGTCTTTTTTCCAGTTAAGAAAAAATAAAGAGTAATTTAGGAGTACTGATTCCTAAATTCTGAAAAAGAAGTATTGTTATTTATTTTTTAAAAAAAGATCAACAACAGAAAATAGCCACTTCAGTTTCAAATAGTGAATAGCGTCATTTTGGAGAATTTTACCTGAAAAATGAACTGGATAGTTTGTTTTGTCAATGTCTGATGTATTTCATGATTAATGGCCATAGACTATAAGAAGAAAACTGCATTTACTGCATCAGTTACATTCTAACGTGGACAGTTTTAAAGAGATATTTGATTCTACTAAATAAACTAATATCATTAGTTGTATTAAAGTCTTCTTTTCTATCTAATATTTGGATTTCTGAAAATATGAGTGATTTCAGTTAATAAAACTTTTTGTAAATGAGTCTCTGCAGAATGTTTAGAAAGGACCATGGTTGCTCTCTCTTCATCTGCACTGGTTTCTCGCTGACTGGGACGACTGGGCTGGAGCTGTGGGATCTGGTGAACAAAGCTACTGTGCCACCTAGCTTCAGAAGGTGCTGCTGGTCCTTAGGCCACACACACTTCACAGTTCAGTCAGCATGTTTCCACAGCAGCGAACAGAGAGGGGAGAGTTGTTGTTTGCCTGCTGTGTGCTTTGGAACATCTCTGTGTTTTATTGTGTTGCTGTGGGTGGGATTCATCCGGATGGACAGCAAACTGAGCACATGAACATGAAGGGGTCAAATAATGTACTAGCAATTGTGTTATAAAGCCTGCGTTTTCACCCTATGAACACCAGAAACCAGGTTTGAAAGGTATGTTATCTTTGAAAAAATAAATAAATAAACAAAGCAGAAAAAATGGTAAGATTTTCAACTTCACAGTGCTCATTAAACTGACCCACATCTAATCTTGAAATTGTGGCATTTCATCAAAATCCCTTTATACTATGTATGTCAATCAAAAAAAAAAAAAAGCCAACAATTGACCATTTGCACCAAATGTTGTTTAAAAAAAACAAAAATAAAAATCTCTGCTCCTTATTAGAAGTGAGCTGCGATGAATGACTTGATACATGGAACAAAAATGCAGACTATTCATGAACTACAGACTGTGTTCACACAGAGCATACAAGAAACAACAAATTAGAAAGGCTGTGTGGAAAATAAAAAACACTTAAGTAATGAAAAAAGTGCAGAGTTGCCGAAAGACAGTAAGCAGAGAAGCTTGTCAGCAGTTTGTTGGAAGAACCTTCAGCCTTCAGCATTGAGCGTAGTGAAATATCTGACCAGAGCTGATGTGCAGAGTGATGTGAAAAACATGAGGGATTTCTTTGAGAGTTACTGGAAGTGCAGCTCTTGCATGTAAATGTTCAAATCAAGGTGTATTCTAATCATTTGAGGTTATTGGTAAATGAATATGCTGTATTTTGACAAAGGAGTTTGAAGGAATACAGAGTATGTTTACTGTCAATATCAATATTACCAAATGTCATATTGAACTTATTAAAATGAATGGATAAGAACAGTGAAGAAGAACATATCTGTGAATACTGTGAGAGTGGTTATAATGTTACAGAATAAGTAGCGTTTGAGAAGAGCAGGATGATGGTAATGTAGTGTACCATGTCTATGGTGACATATCGATCATATGACATAAAGTCTCAGCGGTCTGTCTATAAACCAAAGGAGTTGAAACCTTTTGAAGAGTGAAGCGGTGTACTGGAAAAACACCTGTGACACCTTTTAAATTTCCTGGGTTGTTTTTTCTCAGTTTATTTAAAGAGAGGGCTTGTGTTTTTCAGGATGTGATCATTTCACTCCCCCATAAGGTGGGGATCCTGCTTTTACTTGACAACACATTGTGAACATCCCGAGTATCAAACTATGAAATGGAAGTGATCCTTTCTGTGATTAGAATTAGTCTCAAGGCAAAGAATGTTGTGAAGGACTGTCCAAGTCAGTTGATTACATTGTTTTCATGGGTGGTGTGTGTGTGTGTGTGTGTTTCTGTGGGTAGTCTTTATTTAGGAACACAGTGTCCTTTGAAATAGCATTTTGCTGACATGTGCGTGAGCAAGCTGCAGATGAGCTCTTTCAGTTGGTGACACTGTGTGAAGTTTCAAAGATGTTCCACCTGCAGTAGAGTTCAAAGCTCCTCCACCTGTCGCTGATCTCACTGGAAGAAACTGGAACGCGGGCGTGGCACGCTGCAGCAGATGGACATGCATGTTAGGGGCTGAGGGGGCTTTGATGATGAAGCATCTATACCAGACGCACCAGGAAACATACATGCACACTCTCTCAACGTGGTCCTTGGCTGTTTCCTTGGTGAGACAATCTGCAAAGTCCAACAAGTATCAGTTCTGGCAACAAGTGTTCTCCTGGTTGAAGTCCTTGTTTGCAGGGATCTGAAGTGAACAACAAGCTCATCAGCTGCCACAGCAGATCCATCAGAGGAGGCTGTGAGATGCATTTTTTCTTTCATAAACTGGGTGGAGTCATCTTCAATTGAATCAGTCCATGATGTCATGAGAAGCAGTGAATGTTAACCAGGACATTCCTGAATGGTTTCTCAACAGTAACCAGAGAGGATTGTTCAGCAATCAGGAGCAGAAACTGTGCTGCTCCTGGCTGCAGCAGTGGATATTACAAGAGCAAGGCAGCTGCTTTGAATAGGCTTTAATGCAGTTTGTTCAAAATCATGGCGTTGAGCTTTATTTAACTATAACAAGAACACCCACACATACACACATCCTGTTTTATCTGACCTTATTAAGAGCAGTTCATTTGTTTGTTTCAGCTAACAAGCAAACTGAAAGTCAAGGGTTTACTTTTTTTTGTAGAAAAACAAGTCATGTTCTCTTGTGCTAATCACAACATCACAGTCTACATGACTGTGCAGTGTTCTGTGCTATGTCTGCTTGATTTTCACGATATTTTAAACTGTACATGTATACATGCCTCTTCCTCTTTACAAGCAATGCAAGTGGAATGTTACACATAAAAATGAAAACCAGCAAAGTGTTGAGATCTTAAAAGACTACACTCCAATGTGTACAGTTCTTCTTGTAGCTGCTAATGTCTAAATATGTTGCTTAAACTGTTTGAAACTGAATGAAAACATGATATATGATACAAGTTTTATTGGCAATGTTCAGGTTGTTTTGTTTTGTTTTGTTTTGTTCTGTTTTGGGTTTTTTTCTGTTCCCCAAAAAATAGAATAACATAGCAATCAAGCTGAAGGATAGCATAAAGCAAGAACGCCACAGACAAAGAAAACAGAGTGAAAAATACTGGAACACAACAAAACATTCCACATTGAAACCAAACAGGCAATTTATCTGAATTCCCTTAACTTAATATTGTGTGTTATTTAAACTTAGTGACTTCTGCTTTCTTCACCTTGAGTTCTTTAAAACTTGTGTTTATGTGACCAAGTCTTAAGTAATTGGTAAATTAAAATACAATTGATTGTTGTTCTCCTAATGCAGCATTGTTCACTGACTGAACATCATTTCAGTAGTTGTGTCACAACTGAAAAAGAGTGACGGAAACTGTTGTGTAAGTTTTCAGTTTGTTTTTTTTTGTTTTTTTTCTTGAGCCTGAACATTTGTTTTTACAGTGTGAGTATTGATCTTCTCATGAAGTCATGTTTGTCAGCTAATTATCTCAAGAAAGTGACATAAGATATATTTTAAAGCATTAAATACACCTGATGATAAGGTTGGCTCTTAAAATATCAATTCACCAACACGTCTGTGTTTGGTGTGTGCGTGTGTGTGCGCGCGTGTGTGTGTGTGTGTATGTGTGTGTGTGTGTGTGTGAGTGTGTGTGTGTGGCCTAGTCATGCTGGAGCATTGAGTCAGTGGCTCTCTTGTTCTCCCCTAATTGATCAGCAGATGGCACTGACAAATGATGAATAGGTCGGACATGGTACACCCCTCACACTTTAAACACATGCAGCGCACACACACACACACACACACACACACACACACACACACACACAGCAGCACCTCTCTTGCTCTCTTGGTGTCATCACTCTTGTCCTACAAGACTCCTAACACCCCAGTGGCATGGGAGAGTGAGCGCATCAAACCACAGAAGAACAGCCTTCCTCGCTTCACTGAGACAGAGAGACTACACAAAGGCATGACAGAGGGAGAGAGAGCGAGGAAGAGGAGATTCCTTACATAGCTTCCCATTTGTATGCACGGCTGCCGTCAGAGAAATGAAGGTATCCCCAGATATCCCATCCCTCCCTATCCTTTCATGTGGCATTCAAAGGCAGCTTTCCTCTTTGGGCCTATTGAGATGCCACCACCTGTAACTGGATGCAAGGTTTTCTCTCTTTTGTCCTCTCTCTCTCTCTCTCTCTCACACACACACACACACACGCGCGCACACAGACACACACTAAGACTGTGGGATAACGTGAGTAAATGAAAGAGGGAGTCAATGAGTGAAAAGGTTCACATCTCCTTTTGACACAATACACTCCAGAACTAAGCTGAAGAGATCAAATCATTTCTGTGATCAAATCAAACTGCAGCAGCACTGTGCAGGCAGTCGTGTTAATTACACCTCCACTGACCACAGGCAGGAAGGTTGGAGGAACAAAAAAGATAAATATAAACAGGTTACAACTCACCACAGATTGCTTTATATGATTCTGTAAATCTGGATTTACATTCGGTGTTAGTGCAGGAACAGATTCATCAGAGTTCACATCCTGTCACTGTCCCACAGTTACTGTATCTCCTCAATCTGCCCCTTACCATCCACATACAGCAGTTTTAGTGAACTACTGTAGAAAGAGGATTTTTTAAATTTTAGGCATTTCTTTGGTGTTTCAATGCCCTTTATCAGATTTGACAACTGAGAGATGACAAAGAAAGATATATGTAAGATAGACAGGGTCCAACGTGCAACAAAGTAGTTCATTTAATTTAAGAAGAAGGCTTCACAATCGTAGTCACCCACAACACATACATTAGAAGTGGTAAATAAAGTAAGAAGTCTGCTTTCTGAGCTGAAGATTTGAAAGTCTTCTGTGCAGTTTTGGGATGTCTGAGGTGAAAGTTGAAAACTGCGAAATGTGGTGAAATCTGTGTTGTTCCTCCAAAACAATGTTCATCAGAAATTTCAGTCAGAAACATAGGATCACATTCTTACAATGTGACACCACCACGACTACAAACCATCAGAATGATGTAGAATCATGCCATGTGTGCTTTTCCACTTCTGTTAGACGCTAAATTGCATTTTGTTTTCTTTGTATTTGTACACTGTGCAATGACAATAAAGATGAATCTAATCTAAATACAGGATTTAGTCAGGGGCTGCTGAAAGGCACTGAGGAAATGAGGAGACACAAAAATAGTACCTCAAATATTCCAAATTCCAAACGCAAATTTAATTCAAATACAACCGTAAATTAAAGATCAATACACTATAATCACCTTATCAGTCCTCAGTCAAACCTGCAGAAGGTGAACCCTGAAGAGCTGAGGGCTTCATGCAGCAGACAGAGGAAGTCAGGTGATGCCATCTTCAGTCTGTCTAACGCTCCATCACTGGATCTGATTTCATGACCCTGTGAGGGAATTATCGTCTTTACCTCTGCATGCTGCTCTCTGTCTCTGGCTCTCTCCTGGCCACCTAGGGTCTCTCTCTCACTCCCTGTGGACCGAATGTTAGTAATGAGGTGGCAAATTACTGTCTTAAAGTTTGATGGAGAGCTCCCCTGCTGACATCCTGACACACACATACTGAGCACACACATAGCGTCCCCCTCAGGGCTGTCCTCGACCCCCTGCCAACTGTAAAACAACAATGCTCCAAACTCTTTATTGATGAGACAGCAGTGGTTTTCACTGACTTGCCATTTCCCTCCAGCCGTTTGAAGAATTGTTCCTCCCTGCCTTCACAGGACGGCTGATTGACATTTCTCTGGGAGCAGAAACCCACCGAAGAAGAAAGGGCTGCCATCAGGAGGAGGTTTGCAAGGCATTAATCAATGAGTTTCATGGGCTTTTGTATATATACCAAATAGCATTGAGAGGGAGTTCTACATGATGCAACAAAAGTCAATAAAATGTCTTTGGCCAAATGGTGTTTTCATCTTATTTGAAAATGATATCTAATTGTGCTTATTTGAAGCCAATTAGCGAATAAACCATGGACCACCAGGAACATGAATATCAAAATAAGCTAATTATGTGATTTACTGTGATTTTTGTCTTTATTACAATCAACTACAGAGGTTTCTGAATGACCGTCCAACCATTGTACCAGTTTCTTTGTTATTTCAAAGATGTGTTATCAGAAATGTTGTTTCTAAAATAAGTGGACTTGAACAGGAAGTGTGAACTATTAACCATCTGCACCAACCTGTGGAACTCAGGAGCACAAACATCTGTCATCAGTGTTCACAGAAGACTCTTCTGTGGAACACATCTCATCTGTTGACTTTTCTCACCGTCTTACTGAATCCTGCTCAGACCACCTTGGGATTAATGAGGCAATCTGCTGTCATGTTTTACACAGTGTCTTTTATGTAGAGTTAGTTTCCTGGTGCTCTGGTGCCTGACTGGTGGTGTCTCTCAGTCCAAAGGTCCGTCAAACACAAGTGGCACAAGTGTGCAAGAGATCAATTATTTTTGTATGAAAGTGCGACTTCAACTAGCTGAAAAGGGAGACTTTGGAAACTAGTGTGGAGAAGTAGCATGAAAAGTCATAAAGAGGTTCACACTTTCCCCGAGTCAACACTGGTAATTGGCAGTTTTCAGAGAGCCCTTGGAGGCCTTTTGACAAATGATGATTTAGACCTCATTTCCAACCACACTACTGACATGTAGTCTTGTCTAATATCTTCCTTGGGTAAAATGCATATTAATACATGCATAAATTTTTTTGGAATATGAGCTGATCTTCATCTGGGGACGGTTCGGCTTGTGCTTAAATGTCAATCTCTTCTTCCTATCTGACACTGCCCCGAAAAAGCTCCAGACAACCCCTTCATCGGCAAAAACAGACAAACAAGCAAACAAAAAAAAAACAGTCCAACGGAAGGGTCATACGACTCAGGAAGGTAGCCAAAATATCATCAGTGCAAGCAAGTTTTTCACTGGCACTAATTACCTGGCAGTCAGACTACCAAAAGTCAGCCTGGTATGTGACCCTCATCTTGTACATTGAAGTTCACTGGCTCCACCTGCCAAATAGTGTGTTCAGAATCAGACACAAATTTTGCAGTATCTGACTGCTCATAATCAGATTTAAAATCAAATCAAAATCAAATCACGTTTATTGTCATTTTGCTGTACAGACAAGATGAAAGAGCGTTCATTCAGGATCCAATAACGTAAAGCAATTTAAATAAAGAAGTGTTTGCATGTCTGGATCAGCAGTTCAGCATTCTGACAGCTTGTGGAATGAAGCTGTTGATCATTCTGGAGGTTCTTCCTTTAATGCTCCGGAAACATTTGCCTGATGGCAGCAGTTCAAACAGTTTATGGAGAGGGTGTGAGGAGTCCCTGACAATGTTCAGTGTCCTGCTTCTGCAGCAGCTCTGGAAAAGTTCTTGGACAGAGGTGAGGGGAAACTCTGATGACTCTCTCAGCTCCTCTCACTATCCTCTGCAGGGCTTTTCTGTCTCACATACTGCAGCTAGAGTACCATGTTGAGATGCAGTATGTCAGAACGCTCGCCTCCACACCTCTGTAAAAAGTCCTGAGGATGCTGGCAGGGAGAGAGGCTTGTTTCAGCTTCCTCAGGAAATGCGACTGTTTGATGATCACTGTAGTGTTCTTACTACAGCTCAAGTCCTGCGAGATCTGCACTCCAAGGAACTTGATGTTCTCCACTCTAATTCCGGTGGTTGATCAGCAAGTTTACATGACTGATCCTCGTTAAAATAGTACCTGCAGATACAGGTAATGTACTCAGTCAAATTACATTAAATTGACATTTTGTTGTCATTTTAATGATTTAAATACATTCAAATAACGGAATAGTCCCGTGGAAAAAGTGAGAACATTTATCACACCTTCACATCCATTAAAAGTAGGATGAGGACTTCTAGGTTAAGTGATCAGAACTTCCTTAGGAATTGACAAGTGGAACTATTTTATTCAAACCCCTGACATCTGAGGCTCTGCTGGTCTCTTTGATATTGAAGAGTGTGGCCTCAAGATCTAGAAAGCTCTCTTGGGCCTTCAGAAAAAAGGGTTTGTAGCTCTGAATCTAGCAAAGAATTTTTTAAAAATCCCGAAATGATTTGGACAAAATCATTCCAATGTGAACAACGGCTTGGCAAAATGGCACACATTTTCCTCATCATCTGGGATCATCAACTCCCTCACTTCAAGTCGCGCTTTGTGGATTGGGATCCTGCTTGCTGTTGTCATTGCCTCATTGCTGGGAATCCTGCAGTTTGGGCGTCCCAGAGGGCGTCCACCTTTCACTTGGCTGAGGCAGATTGACTGTCATTGCCGGAGGGCCAAAAGTGACTGGGAATCAGCCCGGGAGCTCCCGAGAGGCATTCAGACAAACAGCTGTCGATGTGGCAAAGCGCTCTTGTGCATGCTCCTAAACCTGACCTAACCAGACCTGAACCTGATTGTGAGGAAAATCATCTATAAGTGGCTTAGATTTCCAGTGTCTGCCACTGCACTGGATACAAAAAGAAGTGATCAAGAAGCCCAAAATTTCACCACAGGGTCTACAGGCATGTACCTCTACAGCTGTTAAAATCACAGTGTTGCATCTACAAAAACAAAATGTCGCAAACATTTTTTATTTTTACAATAAAATCGGGTATAAACGTTTCATGAAGGTCACAAGGTCAGTCGTCTCCCTGTGAATCTTACACATAACGGTTCGACTATTTTAAACAAGTACACTAACTGTATGTGGTATTTTCTATCATCATGCTGAAATAAGACAGCAGTAAGGTGCAGCAGGTGCAGTGCTACTAAATATTCTTTTACGTGTGCAGCTATGATGTATGATGAATTTGAAATGAACCATCTTCTAAATGCTGTGACTGTGACTGATTACTGAAACACAGCATGTATTTCTTATAAAACAAGTTCACTGAAGAAGCCTTTATCCCCCAGTGAGCATTCTCATGGGAAAACTAACACCTCACTTCTTTTTTTTCTGCCTCCCTCTCTTCTTCCTTCTTCTCCAGAAGAGAGAGTTGAGGGGCCGTAACGGTGGCGAGGCAGGTCTGTTTGATCCCCATGCCGTGCTATCTTCAGCTTTCTCCATTCAGCCTGTATGGATGGGGATCAGTGGAGTGGACCGCCCGTCTGCCCAATGGGACAAAAGTCCTCCTGCTAATTGCTGCCACATCAAATGAAGAAGGACATCCCAAATAGAAGCCCTCAGATTGATGGAGAGGGGGAGAAGGAAGAAAAAAGGACAGCAAGTTATTCTTAAAACTGCTCACTGGTTTCACTCTCATTACCTCAGTCTTTGTTACACATCAGCTGATGGAGTCTTGTTATTTGGGAGTTGTGGTGATTATTCAAAAAAGAGGATTTCTTTTGTTCTTTCATTTGTAACATGGATACAATGACATTGTTGTTTTAGCTGGTCTATGAACAGTATTATTTCCAGATACGTCAAACTCATATGAAGTATAATTTACTTTATCACAGTCTCAGCCACTCACTGATATTCTGCAGAGAAATTAAATTTAAGGTATTGCCTCATGGGTGTCGTCAGTTCGGTGCCGTTTTTGACTCCTTTAGAAACAGTGTGCTATTAGAGTCTGTAGGGTTTTAACCAGTAACACACAGGCACTGTGCTGCACACAACTTTCACGACTCAGAACTTCCTATTATCTCTAAACTTTTAATATTAACTGTTGAGTTGAGAACTGTCAGTGCGTAGCCCCAGAGAGGATTATCAGTTACTCTGAAATTCTCTCCACTCTATGGAACCTTTAAACCACCTTTAGCTCATGGTTTTGATGTGTCAGTTTTCAACTCTACTGTTTTGCTTCATGCATAGTACTTTCATTAAACCTGCTAACAGTCACAACTGGCAACTGTTCTTGGACAAAATAACCTGTAAATGATCCACTGTGCACTTGTTGTCAGCAGTATTAAACTCCAAATAAGTGATGACGGTGTAATATGTCTGAGATGAGTAAGAAGGTAGCTATTTACTAACACGTGAATAATGAACTTAGTAGGGTAATAATATGTAATTGTGTTGTGTTTACAGCTTGTTTTGCTGCCCTCGAGTGGCCAAAAACAAATCTAAAATAATGTTCATTTAATCTGTCGCCACATCTGCACTTTTTAAACATAATCTCTTGCCTTTAACAAAAAAAGTGCACTCTACTCATCTCATTTCCATTTCTTCTGCTGCTATTTAATTATTTAGGTTCAATTATTGTGTTCATTTTATTTGGTATGACACTTTGTGTTGCACTTTCTCAAGATTTTAAACAAACTCAGAGTTTTGCTTTTGCTTTATTGAATCAAAGTATTAAATGAAGCACCCAGTTGCTCTAAGCTGTTGTGGGTGAAATACTGCTAAAGGCAATGGTGGATCTGTGTTTTTCTTTTATTGTAATCTTTATCAAAGTTGAGTTTTGTTTTTTTTTTTTTCCGAAAAGACTTGGAGAGACATTCCCAGATTAGTTCTGCCCGTGCGACTACCTGCTATGTTATTGGGAAGCAGACAGGAGCTGACTGACTGCCCTTTATTGTCCTTTAGCAACGAGGAAGATCAGTGGACCAAGACCCGGCAACAAAAGGCTTGGAGCCACCACTCTGTGTGTTTGTGTGTTCATGTATGTGTGTAGCTGTCACGCACTAGTGATATAAGTGTCTCAGGGCCCTGGATGGGTCCTTGCACTACACTGTGACAGAAAGAAAAAGCTGTCACTTCAGAGAATCTTTTCAAAACCTGCATCCCTTTAGAGCAAACAGGGCCTGAAAGTCACAGTCCATATAGTCCTCCAAGCAGTCAAATGGCTACTGCTTCGCTTCTGCATCAAATGATTTGTTTCTGAACTCCCCCATCCCACCCAAATGCCAACCCACACTCCCACCCAGCCCTTCCTTTTCTCAACTCATGCATTCCTGTTTTCCAATTGTGTTGTCTTTGTGTCGCAGCAAGGCTTTGTTGGGGCCATGGATGACTGTCGAGGCCGGTGGTGCAGTTTCAAAGTGTTTATTGATGTGCAGTCTCCACATGATGTTGGATCATGTTGTCAGAGGTCACAACCTGTTGGTGTTCCGGTGTGGCCACAGTGAGGTTCACATCTTGATCCATGCAGGCAGGTCACGCTAGGCCTTTGAAAGCAGCAAGGCAAACAGAGCTTTTGGACGTCAGCCCATCCATCAAGCACACCTTAAAACTGTATCAGCCAAGCATGCAGCGCTGTCACTCACAGGTAAGTAAGCTGTTGGTGGCAGGAAGCAGGGTCACAGCAGGAGCTGCTGTAAATCAGTTGGTTGGAGCAGGGGTTTGAAACCTGGGCCTCGAGATGAACCTTGGGTCACATGATGGTTCAGGTATGAAATTTGCACAATATGCTGATTTTTTTTCAGTGTTTTTGCTTCTCCTATTCTAATCTTCCCAGCCTTTAAAAATGATTAAAAAATAAAAATAAAAAATTGTACCACAGAACCTACAGAGACATGAAAAGACATTGCTTATTGTTGACTATTATACATATTTGGAAATGGTCACAAGGTTGTGATCCACTGAGTTACTTGTACATCTTTTCCTTTGGCTACTGTCTGGGCATCAACTGTGTGCAGTCTGTTCCTTTATAACATTTGGGATAAGACATGAAGTTTGTCTTAAACTTGTCAGTCTAGTCAGTCTCACAGATTCTCAGTAGATTTTTGCTCATGTTTTTTTAAAGACCCATTGCTGGCTATAATGAATAAGGCTGCGTTTCAGTATCCATACTCCCATATTATACAGTATGTCAGAAAAAAAGATTTATTATATCCTAGTGCATAGTATGTCATACTACATTGGGTCTCATTTTGCAGTTTGCATACTGTAATGTAGTGGTGGGTGATAAACGTGAAAAATGGACAGTTTTCTCTAAAAACACAACATGCAAATAAAATCAGTTAAAACATGCCACCTAAAAACACAACACAGAGCTAAAATCAAGTAAAACATGCCACCTCTGCTGGATTATAATACCAGCATGCTTCTTTAGCTATTCTGATCCATAGTCCTCTGCAAAGTTACGTTACATACGGTGTATCACTTGAGTAACAAGCTTTAGCTAGCTAAAGCACACAAAAAGTAGATTTCACACTGCAGACTGTGACAAACACAACAAAAATGTTAAAGCTAAAGGTGCAATATTATGGAAAAGTAGTATGTCCCAAATGTATAAATTCTACATGCATTATTATGTACTTTGTAAGGGCAGCTATGGTATCTCCTGAAAGTAAAAAGAAAGACTACACAATCTGCATTGCAGAGTAAATATCAGGGCCATTATCAAGTCACACAGGTTAGCATACATTTCTCACATTTTTGTAAAGGTCATGAGATGTGACATTACAACAACCACTACAGATATCAGATTAAAAGACAATATGCAATGAAAGTATCTTACACAGGATCATTCATGCCCCATTATCTGTGTACAGAGGCATTAAATTCTCAGCTGTTACTCTGAGTCTCCTTTTTACATCACTGGGCAGTTTGCATTGTGCTTTTAGAGTCATCTCAGTTGTGTGTCTGCTTCTACAGAGAGTAGCCACAGAAATGGTCGCCTCCATTTAGTTTAGATAATTGTGGACTGATATATTTAAACTCTCTGAGATGACGTTGTCACAGTTTCAGTTTTATTTCAGTCAGCATTTTTTGATGTTCAGTTTTTTGATATCACTTTTTTTTTTTTTTTTACCAGAGTAGTTGTAGCCCACACCGTCAATCTGCACTTTCTTTTCTCTGACTCCACTTGGCTCAGGTTAGAGGTTCACATTCCTGCCCTTTGAACGTTTGAATGATGATTTTGATATTAACAAAAACAATACAATGATTTGTGTGTTATTGGATAAAATAGACAGTGTTGGTTTATACGGTTTATATGTGTAACTTCAATGAAGATCTGATCATTTTCAGGACAATTTAGACATAAATGCAAACAATAAAAAAAGGTTCACTAACTGTTTCTTGCCACGGTAAGATGTGTGGACAACAGAGGCTGTCAGTGACTGCTCAGCAGGAGGACAAGTGATTGTGTACACTGGAATCTATCTTCTTCCTTGTTTAGCCTGTACCTGCTTGTGCAGCCTTAGAGTGGCACCAGGAGGACACCTGGTCAGGTACAGGGGAACTGCTGCTGCACACACATCAGTATCTAGGTATGTCACATGCTGCTGCTTCAGCCTGCTGCATCACGTAACTCCACAAAAAGAGGCATTGCATGTTAGAATTTGAAAATAAGAAAAACAGCAACCTGCAATAACAACAGCTTTACAATCTTCGGAGTTTGAAAGTTTATTTTTTGTGCAGGCTGTGTGATTACTACGACAACAATTACTGAACCACTCTGCAGAGTAACTTACTGTCTGCCAGCTGTTTTATCTGAAGTGAACAAACGAAATGTTGGTTGAGTAACTCTGCTATACTGAAGGAATAACATAAATGATGGATTTGTGAGATTCACAGGTGACAAATGGAGAATAAAATAAAAAGAATAAATAAAACACAATAAGAGATTAATCAAGATGTCCACCTGCTCAAGAGCAAACAACAGACAAGCACAATTAGAAATGAAAAATGAGGGACTAAAGTTTTAGCATTTAGCAGCTACAGTCAGGAGCTGGTGATGACCAAAAACAGAGCTAAATGGAATGTGAATATTGGTACTTGTGTAATCCAGGTGAAAGAAAAGGTTTAAAAAGGTGGAGTTCACAAAAAAGCCTGTGATGCAGAAAGCTAGTTTCTTCAAGTTACCATGGTGATCTTAGATGCTTTGTGTAACAGCACTGAGACGGACAAATGTTGAGAAACAGTCAGAATGACATCATAGCGTTTAGTGAACAGTTATCAGATAAAAATAGTTTTCTTGTGACAGCTACAAAAGTGCCTCATAATCCTCAGTAATAAGTGTCCTGCTCTTGTTGTACTGTATCTCCCTGAAAACGGACTGTTTACATGGAGATAATAAGTTTGTTAATGCTGTTTGGAACTTGTTCCAGTTCCCCTGACTGCGAAAAACATTTATGCAGCTCTTCCTTTAGCTATGTCCATAGTTGTTAAAGGTGTGAGCAGACAGCCATGTATCATCCACCTTTAGCAGAAGCTAAGAAAACAAATATTAAGAACCTGGGAAAGGTGCAATGGGAGGTGACATGATGCTGGGGTTCCTCATGGCTCACAATTGGAGCCATTCCTTTTCCCTCTACACTATACCACTCACATCTTTCATCACTTCCTACAGTTTGTTTTCGCAGCATAGCACTGACATGCAGTCACAGTTTACCCTTGTATCCTATGTAGGTGTGTGGTATAAATAAACCTTTTAGGGATTTTCCATCTCCCTCCAGTCATTTCCATGTTTATGGGATTTGTATTATTCAAACCTCCATCAACCCAGAGCCGACTTGTCCTGAGTTATATACTGAACCAGAGGCTTTCTCATCAAGGAAGGCTGTCTCCCTTCTTTGCATTTTAATCTTCATCTAGCAAACTCCCTCTTCCCAGCTCTCATGCTTAAAACAGTCTCACTTACTAACAGTCTATCCTAGAACTCATCCACTCTTACTTTCCCTTACTTTTCTACACTCTTCTACACCCAGCCCAGCTTCTTTTAAATTAGCAGTCATGCTGTGCTGACATTGTTGATTTTAGCCAGAAATGCAAACATCTGAATTATGTAAAAACCTTTTCTACCATAGACGGTATAAGTACACAGACATGGCCACTTGACATGGTCACACATTCCAGAAACACAAAACAAATGTAGCTAGCTTAACATTTCCCGTTGTATCAGGCTTTGACAACAGGTATCGTAACAATTCACAAGACTTAACATCCCCACAGTCTATAACTAACACTGATTCTCAGCACAATAATGCTAGCGAGCTACCTTGGTTAAACAAGGTGCAATGATAAGTCATGTTAACTGTGATATTAATTGGCAAGATCATTTTGGCTCCCAGAAAACAGGTCAACTCCTTAGAATGTCTCCTCATATAACACTAAACAGGACATTTTTAGGAAACCAAAACTTTACAATTAACTTTTACAAACTAAAAACACACTGTAAAAGTTTCAAAGTTAGAC